>NW_019154106.1:44356091-44384385 GCF_002288905.1 Enhydra lutris kenyoni | reverse complement strand
AAAACAAATAAAGAAAAATATAAAAAAGAAAAAAATATATATATATATTAGACTGGTGACTAGGACAGGGTCACCCACTTAATTTTGGGAGTATTTTGGTCTCTTAGAAGAAACTTCCTTCCCAAATTTTAAAGAATGAAAAACATATATAAGGGTAAACACAATGAAGGGATGGAATATGACTATAAATATGAAAAAAAAATCTTTTTTTTAATTTCTAAAAAACGAGTTGCTAAGGTAAGTTGGTTGGGAGAATAAAGAAAAAGAAAGTGGAGAGAATTTGCTCAGGCTGGAGACTAGAACAAGCCCGGTGCTAGATTTAGGCTGTATTTTGATCTATTAGAAGAAGTTGTACCCCAAATTTGTTAGAAGAAAAAACCCTATGTGTATACAAAAAATAAAGTTAGATACAATGAAGGATAAAATAGGAGTATAATAATCATAATGGGTCGGCGGCTCCGGGAATGCAGGAGGAACAATAGAAATGACCGCCGGGCAGCCATCTTCCAGGCCGCCCCCTTCCTTTACCATTGACTCTCCGTCCGAAAGGACATATGTTGAGGACACGTCACCATATGTAACCGAATACCTGTGCAGGAAACAGGAGCATCAGGACTCCTCCATACCCTCCGATCATCAAATACCTTACCATGTATGGATGTGAATCCATGCCCTGCCTTAGCCTGATAAAAGACTCCTTGACTCCCTCCCAGCATGACTTCCCTGACTCCTCTCTGTTGTCATGGAATCTCGCCTGAGGGTGCCTTTAATAAATCTTGCCTTGCGCCTACCTCGCCTGGTGTCATGTTTATCTTGCCTGTAAAACCTTACATTTGGTGCCAAACCCAGGTGGAGATTGGGCCCCCACCCTGGGCCCTATCCCTTGGGCCCCACCCTTGGGCCCCTATCTGGACCTGGACCTGCATCTCCGAACGCCAATTACAAAGCCGTGGTGAGTTTCCCCCGATTCCGCGCCTCCATCTGGAAAGCCCTGCCCTAACTGCTGCCACGTCAGGAAAGACCCTGCTGGTTACCAGGTGCCTTCCCTGACTCCGAGAGGCTGGGAGACATCCTAACCTCTACGGCAGTCGACACAGTTTTTCTGCAACCCAGTGGTGGATGAGGGGACACCTTCCTCCAGCCCTCAGATTGCCTGGCAACAAATCATGGGGACCTCCCAATCCAAATTCGACCCTAAAACACCCCTGGGGTGCCTGTTGGCCTACCTTAAAACCTTGGAACTGGACCAGGACCTGCGAAAGCGACGTTACTGTACTGTCGCTTGACCACAATACTGATTAGACAATCAGTCCCAATGGCCTCCAGAAGGCACATTTAATCAGATTCTCATGGACTTAAATAACCTCGGCAGACACCAAGGCAGATGGGCCAAGGTCCCTTATGTTCAGGCTTTCTGAACAGGTGCCCATGTCTACCCCTCCCCTCCCCACTCCTATCCCAACTCCTAAAAAAGTTATCAGCAGTAAATGTGAAACTTCAATCAAAGTTTACTGAAGGTCATATTGATGAGGGAGCAGAATGCTGGCTGAGAACAATGCAAAAGCTGGAACCTTATACCCCCTGTCTCCCCCAACCTCGGTAACATATATGGCATTCCTCAGGCACTCCTGGCTGCCCTAAAAGAAAAACAAATAGTTAACTTGCAGAGATCACAATCCTGCAAGACAGTAGTCTCCCTTGGTTTACAAATGTCCTAGTGATTTACAACAAAGAAGCTATCTTATCAATAACCCAACTTCCAGAGACAAGTAACTCAGTTCCTCAAGCTCTAACATCACCCTCCCCTCCATAAAACTGAAGGAGGCTGAGGCGGAAGGGAATGTAAATAAAGTTAAATTTCTTCTAAACCTAAAACTCACTGACAAGGATGTTTGATAGGAGGAATGTGACATTCCATCAGGAAACTCCCAGTTGACTTCATGTTAGTGCCTCATTAGAGGGAAAAACAGCCTTGGCTTGACAATAACCAGGCCTCCAGTATCCTGACAGTCTTCTTTACCGGGACAGCCCTTTGTAACATCCCCTTTGTCCTCACCTACCCAACTCCTGTGTATATAATCAGCCACTCCTCAGGATATCAGGGCAGCATCTCCTCCTGCCCATGGGTCCTGTCCCCGTGCTTTAAAGTTGTAGAAGGTTTGTGAAGGAAAATAATTCAGGAACCCAATGACAACCCAGCCATGTCTCTTAACCAACTTACTGAGGTGCTGACTCAATACACTCGCCTAGACCTGGCCTCTCTGGCAGGGGCGACTGTTTTAACTACCCACTTTATTTCTCGTCAGCCACTGACATTCGGAAAAAATTAAAGAAAGTGGAGGAAGGCCCTCAAACTCCCATTTCTGATCTGGTAAAAATGGCATTTAAAATCTTTAACTCCCAAGAGGAGGCAGCAGAACTTAAGTGCCAAGCCAGACTCCAACAGAAGGTCCAACTGCAGACCCAAGCCCTGGTAGCAGCCCTGGGGCTGGCAGGTTCTGGGGGTCAACTGAAGGGAGCACCTAACCGCGTCCCTCCAGGGGCCTGTTTCAAGTGCAGAGCTGAGGGACACTGGGCCTGTCAATGCCCCAATCCAAAAGCGCCTACTAGGCTGTGCCCTCAATGCCGCATGATAGGCCACTGGAAATCGGACTGCCCCAGCCTCGGGGGATTCCCAGTGCCTCCACACGGGGGAGACCCTAAGACAGTAAATCCTGCCTTCCAACTTCTCAGATTGGAGGACGATTGACAGAGCCCAGACTTAGAAACCCCTCTCACCCATGCCGAGCCCAGGGTCACACTCCAGGTAGCGGGTAAGTCCATTTCCTTTCTCTTGGACATGGGGGCTACCTATTCTGTCCTGCCTTCCTACTCAGGTCCTACTCGTCCCTCCCCAGTTGCAATTATGGGAATTGATGGTACTTCCTCCACTCCAAAGGCCACCCCACCCCTTATGTGCAGCCTGGATGGGTTCCCCTTCTCACAATCCTTCCCATCATCTCTTCCTGCCCCATTCTCCTACTAGGCAGGGACATCCTCCACAAACTTCAGGCCACCATTTGTCTCTCTCCATCTCCCTTGACTTCTGCTCACCTCATCCTCCCTCTACTCCCCTCTGACTCATCCTCTATCCCGGACTGTCTCCCCTCTGTAGACCCGCAGGTATGGGACATTTCCAGACCTATAGTAGCAACCCACCACACCCCAGTCAGGATAGGACTCAAGGACAAGTCTACATTTCCATCCCTCCCACAGTTCCCTATCTTGATGACACACCAGTGAGGACTTAAGCCCATCATTGACACCTCCAGCAGCAGGGTCTCCTTATCCCCATTAACTCTCCATGCAACACCCCCATCCTCCCCGTTAAAAGCCCTCAGGAGCCTATCACCTGGTAAAGGACCCGAGACTTACCAACGAGGCAGTAGTCCCACTCCATCCGGTGGTTCCCAATCCCAATCTCCTTTCCAATGTTCCCCCACACTCTACCCACTTTTCTGTCCTGGATCTCAAGGACGCATTCTTCACTATCTCCCTTTACTTGGACTCCTATTTCCTCTTTGCCTTCACCTGGGAGGACCCAGAAATGCATGTTTCTGGACAGCTAACCTGGACGGTCCTGCCCCAGGGCTTCCGAGATAGCCCTCACATCTTTGGTCAGGCCCTGGCCAAAGATCTCCAACAGTGCACCTTCGTGGCCAGCACTCTCCTCCAATATGGATGATCTCCTCCTCTGTAGCCCCTCCCTCCCTTCCTCTCAGGAGGATACCGCCACTCTGCTCAATTTCCTTGGCTCCAAGGGATACCAAGTGACATCTGCCAGGGCCCAACTCTGTACTCCCTCAGTCACCTACTTGGGAATATTACAAACTCCCACTTCCAAATCCCTCATAGGAGACCGTATCCACCTTCTACAAGATCTACAACCCCCTATGAACGTGGATTATATACTCTCATTCCTAGGACTAGTGGGCTTTTTTGGACACTGGATCCCCAATATTGCCATTCTGGCCCAGCCCTTATACAGGGCTGCCAAAGACACTCCGCAGAGACTGCTGACTGACCCGAACTCCGTCAGATGCCTGTTCCACCAGCTCAGGGACCAAGTCATCTCAGGACCGAGTCTGGCTTTGCCTGACTCTTCAAAGCCTTTTCACCTTTTTACAGATGAAGGGTCTGGGCTGGCCACTGGCCTCCTGGCCCAACCAACTGGTCCCACCTACTGGGCGATGGCCTATCTCTCCAAACAACTAGATGTCACCACCCAGGGATGGCAGCCCTGCCTCAGGGCCCTAGCGGCAGCCTCTTCTCTTACAAAAGAGGCCCTTAAACTTACCTTGGGACAGCCCTTCACGGTCTTCTCCCCCCATCGACTGATGGACTTAGTCAGCCACAAATCCTTGGCACAAGTGACTCCTTCCTGTCTCCAACTCTACCACCTGCTATTCATAGAAAACTCCCAGGTCACACTCTCTGTCTCCCCTCGCCTAAATCCCGCCACTCTCTTGCCGACACCCTCGTCTACCCCCACTCCTTCCCACTTCTGTTCTCAACTCCTGGAAGAACTCTGTCCCTCCCATCCAGGACTTTCGGACTGGCTGCTGCCTGACCCCGATCACACTCTGTTCATGGATGGGAGCTCCCTCATAGCGCCAGATGGATGGCAACATGCAGCCTATGCAGTGGTCACCCTGGATGCTGTCATAGAAGCTGCCCCCCTTCCCATTGGGACTACTTCTAAAAAGGCAGAACTCATGGCTCTCACCAGGGCCCTTTACTTATCTGAGGGCCAATGGGTCACTATTTATACTGACTCCAAATATGCTTTCCTTATTACCCACACTCACTCTGTCCTCTGGCGAGAAAGGGGATTTCTCATGACCAAGGGAACCCCATAGTCAATGGGCCTCTCATTGCCAAACTCCTCGAGGCCCTCAATTACCCTACCAAGGTGGCTATTGTCCACTGTCATGGCCATCAGGCCTCCAAGGACCCCGTCTCTTTAGGAAACAACAAGGCAGACTCTATTGCCCCATTAGATGGCCTTAAACTCCTCCCCAGCCCCTCTCCTGTTTCTCAACACTCCCCACAGTCCCTCATACTCTGATGAGGAGACTTGGGCCCTCAAAACATTAGGTGGCAGGTTAGGCGACAAGGGATGGTATTATGTCCAGGAAAAGATTGTCCTCCCGAATGGCCTAATCCACACCCTCATTACTGACATCCACCAGTCTCTCCACATCAGTCTAAAGGCCCTATATCAATTTCTCTAAGCTCTTTTTCACCGCCCCTTCCTCCAAAAGGCCATTAAGGAGGTACACCAGGCCTGCAGAACCTGTTCTACAGTCAACGCCCAGGGCGGCCTCTGCAGACGGGAACCCACCCATCAGCTCCGCGGGCATCAGCCAGGCAAGGACTGGCAACTTGACTTCACTCACGTGCCTCTACAACAAAACCTTCAGATACCTACTAACTCTCATGGACACCTTCACAGGCTGGATCGAGGCATTCCCCACTGCTAGGGAAACAGCAGAGTGGTCACCACCGTTCTCATTAAGCACATCATCCCGAGATTTGGACTCCCTTGAACCCTACAATCGGGCAACAGACCGGCCTTCATCTCCACCATCACACAACAAGCCTCCGAGAGCCTCAACATCTCCTGGAAACTCCATATCTCCTATCATCCCCAGTCCTCTGGTAAGGTCGAGAGGGCCAACGGCCTCCTCAAGGAGCAACTCACTAAACTCACTCTTGAAACTTGCCTCTCTTGGCCAACCCTTCTTTCACTAGCACTTACCCGACTCAGGGCCTCTCCTCTTGGCTCAGGACTCAGCCCCTTTAAGCTCCTGTACGGCAGGCCCTTCCTACTCAATCACAACCTGCCTGCCTCTCCTCCACCCCTCCTATCTTATCTGCCCTATCTGACCCTCTTATGAGCCCTCCTAAGGGCTTGTGCAGATGCAACCATCCCCACCCCCCACAGCCCGGAGTGGAGACTTCCCCCAGGCCCTAAATCCCGGGAACCAGGTTCTCCTACGAGAACTTCACCTAAAGTCCTTACAGCCCAGGTGGACCGGCTCCCATACTGTTATTCTTAAAACTCCCACCGCACCAAAACTTCTGGGGCACCACCCCTGAGTACACATTTCCAGCCTAAAGCAAACTCTACCACAGGATGGCTGGATTTCCCAAACCCTAGGACCCACGCAGTTGTGGATTTCCCACACTTCTTCTCCGCATTCTCCCCCTCCTCCTAACCCTCCCTAGCCACTCGTCCATCACACCTGAGTTCAGGTGGCACTTCTACCTGAGGGAAAACTGGACCCATGGGGAGACTACACTGTCTAGTCTACTAGCTACCACCGATTGCCAGCCCAGAGGGTGCCAGCCCTCTATCAATTTTACCATCCCTGCCTTCCTTTCCATTCGGCAGATGCACTCCAACCCCGCCATCTGCTTCATCTATGACCAAACCCATTATAACTGCCAAACATACTGGGTCCAGACAAATGGGGGCTGCCCATGTATCTACTGCAAAATGCATAAGGCCCAACTAGATATTTATGGAAACCAGCGCTCCCGATACTGCTTAACCACTGATGGGAGAAATGCTTGGTACCTCACCATCCCCGACCCTTGGGATCCACGATGGGCTACTGGAGTTGAGGCCAAACTTTACAAATGGTTCTTTGATTCATATCCAACAGCCTCCTTGCATATCTACTGGGCCTACATTAGAACCACTCCCGAAATCCCTCAGGACCTCCATAGCCAGTCGTGGTCCACCCAGCCCCAGGAGCAAGCAATCTGAAACGCCCTACTCCCTTCTCCCTCTCAGGATTCTGACCCATTTTCCTGGATCAAACTTATTCAACAAGGCCTTACTCTGACCAACCTTTCTGGTATGGGCAACCTGTCCCACTGCTTCATCTGTGCAGCTTGGGCCAACCCCCTTATCGTGGTACCCTTACCACACCCTTTCAACACAACCACTCCTACCTCCTTGGCACCTGCCACTCTACAGAACATTCCCCTGTTTGTTGATCCTCAAACCCCAGTACTCCCATTCTGCTACTCATCCCCAAACCCCTCCCCTCCTTATGCAATTTGACTAATTCATCCTCCCCTACTCACGCTCCTCCAGGAGGTTTCTTTTGGTGCAATGGCACTCTGTTGAAAACTCCCAAGTTCTCAGACACCCTCCTTTGCATCCCAATATCCCTGGTCCCTCAACTAACCATCTACATACAAGCTGAAGTGGTTATCCTCACTGACCCCCTCCTGTGACAGAAAAGGGCTCTGTTTCTTCCTCTGGTTAATGGGGTCTCCTTGGCGTCTTCCCTAGTGGCCACTGGGCTGGGCACCGGGGCCCTAGCCCACTCCACAGACACTACCCAAGATTAACTTGGTCTTGGCTGGATTTCTTGTTGATCTTCTGGGGGAGGGGCCTGTTTTAGTGATTCTTAAGTGTCTTTGTCCGAGGCAGAATTGCACTGCCCTTACCAGGGGCCAGGCTAAGTAATCCGCTCGGGTTCGCTTTCTGGAGTTTTGGTTCCCTGAATGCATTCCGTAGAGTTCCAGAGGATGGGAATGAAAATGGCAGCCGCCTATTCTCTGGCCTGGAGGAGCCGAGAGCTCGGGGGCCCACTCCTAGTGCACCCTCAGAGAAAAGCACCCAATCACTCCCGTCTCCCTGGCCTCTGGCTGCGCTCGGAGCTCACCCAGCCTGTGACCAAGCGTCTCTGTCTCTGGCACACAGCTCCACCTGGAGTCTCCAAACCCCACAGATCCCTGAGCTCTTCCAGGTCAGAGTCTCCCCAGATCTTGTGGGGACCCCACTCACAGAGTACCAGCCTGTGCCACAGATTATGGTTCAAGGTAACACTGAGTGGAGAGCTCACTCCTCAGCCCTGTCTCTGTAGCCGGCTTCCCTGCTCTAATGCCTGTGAGATCTGTGACACTCAGACACCCCCCGATCCTTCTGTGACCCCACGGGCCCTGAGGCCATGCTGTCCCTTCGTGGGCTTCACCCCAGTTTAGCCTCTGGAGTGATGTCCCTCAGTGGAGCACACTTAAGAGTCCTGATTTTGTGCTCCATTGCTCTGCTGCTCCCCCCCGCCACCTCCACAGTCTATCTTCCCGTCGTTTTGGATTCACTCCTCTGCAGGTCCTACCTTTCCGAAAGTGGTTGATTTTCTGTTTCTAGAATTGTTGCTCTTCTTCTCTTCAATCTCCTGTTTGATTTGTAGTTGTTTGGAATGGTTTGATAAGCTATGTAGCTGATCTCCTGCTACCTGATGTCATCTCAGCCTGCTACTTCTCTGCCATCTTGACTCCTCCAGTGCTCAATAAGTTTTTATGGCATGAAGGAAGGGGGCAATTAGATCTCATTTTGATTAAAAGTATCCTTTTGATGAGGGAGCAGAAGGCTGGCTGAGGACAAAGCAAAAGGTTGACACCTCGCAATCTCTCCCTCACCCCAAGCAAAAGGCTGACACATTGCAATCTCTCCCTCATCCCCACTACTCCTGGGTGGGACAAATGTGACATTCTTTAGGAACCTCCCAACTATCTTGATGTTAATGGCTTGCTGAAGGGGGAAGACAACCCTGATCAACACCAGAAGACCTCTGGTATCCTGGCACCTTGTAGGCCCTCTTTAGCATATGAAAGCTCTGTTGAAACCTACCTTTCCCTCACCTTCCCCCAACCACATGGTACATAACCTGCCATCCCTCACAACCCAGGGCAGCAGCTCTTCCTGCCCATGGGTCCTCTCCTGTTTTAATAAACCACCATTTTGCACCAGAGATGTCTCAAGAATTCTTTCTTGGTCATCGGCTCTGGACCTCACCCCACTGAACCTCACCTATATTCTAGAATTTCATCACTTTGAGTAACACAGGAGGCTATATCCTAATCTAATTCAGATAGGAAAGTTTTCCTAGGAATGACATATATTACAACTCTATAAATGAATAGGACTATGTCAGAAGAACAAAACAACTGGGGAAGTAAAAAATAATGAGAGCTTGAATGAGCTCATCAGTCATTGGATTAGGTCTAGTCAATTATTTCTTCTCTGCAAATGAGAAAATTTGGTCCTTCTGTCCAAATAAAGGAATTTACTGAAGATCCCATGAAGAATGTTAAAAGCTTTAAAACTGAATAGGAAATGAGCTTATAAAGCAGCAGGTGGATGCCAGACATCTCCTGTAAGATAGCCAGATCTTTTTCAGAGCATCACTGGGAAAGACCACCTTTGTTGGAGAGTGTCTCCTCAATCACTTATGATTGGATGTCTAAAAGTAGCAGAACATCCAGGGGCCAGAGGTGAGGATTTGAAAAGTGATGCCAAATCAGAGAAGGAACAGTAAGGCTATTTGCTGTTTAACCCCTTGAATACTGGGCCCAGGGTATGTCCTAGGAATGCAAAGGTAACTCCACAGAAGCCTAGAGAAACCAGAAAGCAGTGTCACATATACCAGACCCAGGGAGCTGACAAGGAATGCTGGCCCTTCTGTAAGACAGGTATGAAACCTAGGAGATGTTGCTAAGCTTAGCTGATTCCAAGAGTGATCAAATAATTCAGCCTCATCCAGATGCAAATGTGGTGGTATTTTTAGATGGGGTCTTTGGGAAATAATTAGGTTTAGATGAAGTCCTGAGTGCAGGGACCTCATAACCAGATTAGTAGCCTTCTAGAGACACCACAGAGTTGCATGCACTCTCCACCTCTCTGTGCACCATATGAGCACACAATGAGGCGGCCTCTCGTGAGATCTCATGAGAGCTCATGAGAACCTGACTCTGTCATTACCCTGATCTCCAATTTCCAGCCTAAGTAACTAAGAAAATCAATGTCTGTTGTTTAAGCCACCCAATCTATCTATTGTGCCAGGGCAGGCTCTAACTAATACAGTGGCAATACAGAGGTGATAAGGAAACACATGGTCCCTATTCTCATCGGTGGATAAATATGGAAGATATCAAACATTATCATAAACTACATACTAACAGGGACACCTGGGTGGCTCAGTTCAGTTAAGTATTTGCCTTCGGCTCATGTCATGATCCCAAAGTCCTGGGATCAAGGCCCATGTCAGGCTTTCTGTTCAGCAGGGAGCCCGTCTCCCTCTCCCTCTGCTCCAACTTGTGCTCTCTCCTGCTCTCTCAAATAAATACGTAAATAAAATCTTAAAAAAAAAACCAACAAAATACAACTAATAATAGTTAAGTACAATGCAGCACAGGTATATTTAACAAAGATGTAGCCTAGCCAGAACTAGGGGAAAAGCTGCCTTAAGAAAGAAAGTTTAAAAAAGAAATAAAGAAAGAAATAAATAAAGAAAGAAAAAATGCTATGGTGGGGGGTGGGGGAACTGAGGGACTTTGAGACATGAAGCCCAGGGGTACAGTCATAGTATCCATGGCATGATAGAGCCTACTCATATCAGTTTATGTAAGCCATCATCAGCATTTCTTCCCAACTTTTCATTCAGTGATAGCTCACTGGGGGCTGGAAACCAGACACAGTGGGAGTATTTTTACATGGAAGAATTTTGCAAACACTACAAATCAGGCCTTTTTTCTCCTGACAAACACCAGTTGTTAAATATTTACCACACACAACTGTAAAGCATGTTGAAGAAACAGAGTCTAGCAAAGTTGAGACAGAGAGTAGAAGATAATGTGGAAAGAGAGGAGGCTAAAAATAGACTTTTATGGATGGCACCTGATCATCAGTTTAAAAAAAAAATACACTCAGTTTTTACAACCACGGATGAGAATGATTAGGTAATAGAGTGTCTTGTAGGCAATAGTAAGAGGTTGGTATCTATATTAAGATCAAACGTGGGGGGAGGATTTGGGAAAGATGGAATAGTAAGAACCAAGAGGAATCATCCATCTACCTAGACAAAATTGTACTTGCAGAATCTGTCTATTTTGAAACCCTGGAGTCTACTGAAGGCTTCCAACATCCCAGAGAAGTCTTGGTAAGTAAACTGCAGTTAATTTTGGTCAATTTTAGCTCTTATTGCAATAGCAGTTATCCATCTCCTCTCCTTATAGCCTTATGGCAGGCAACTGTGCAGATGTTCCTGGAGCAGCTTGCACACAGCTTGTGGGAGCCAGAGTAAACTAAAAGTATCCTGTTCTCCAAATATTGGAAATATGTTACCTGATGGCTGCTTCTGATCACCAAGGGCACACACACAGTCAGGCAGTCATTATTGGTATACTTCCCCTTGCTGTTTCAAGCCACATGCATCTCCAGCTAAAGTTTCTTCCAGTGTATTTAATGGGCCAGTTGCCTTTTCCCCATTAATTTATTTTTCTTTTTTCCCCCTTTTGGGAGCCAGACATAAATGCTAGGATATTTAAAACAAAAAACAAACAAAACAAAACAAAACAAAACAAAACCAAGCGCTAAATATGAGAGAAAGTAAGAGACTGTGCATCCCCAGGGAAAGGCTTAGAAAAGACCTAAGAAGACCTTAAATTTACAACTAAAGCTGGTCCTTGGCACAGAGACAACCTACCACAATCAAATTAACAAAAATGATAAACAAGAATAACACAAAAACAGCTAACCCTATAGAAGGGAGGGAATCTAATTATCAAAATTTTCACATTATTGATTCAAAAAGTCTAGTTTCAACAAAAAATCATGAGGCATACAAAGAAATAGGAAGGTGTTGCCCACTCAAAGGAAAAAATAAAACAATAGGAACTATCCCTGGAAAAGACCTGATGGTTAATCTACTAGACAAAGACTTTTTAAAAACTGTCTCAAAGATGCTCAAAGAATTAAAGAAATCAAGAAAACAATGTATAAATAAAATAGAAAACAAAAAAATGAAATCAGGAGCTGAAAAATATAATGACTGAAAAGAAAAATTCAATAGAGGGATTCAAAAATATTTGAGCAGTGGAGCTTAGATGGCTCAGTCAGTTAAGCATCTGCTTTTGGCTAAGGTCATGATCTCTGGGTCCTGGAATCGAGCCCCATGTCGGGTGGGCTCCCTGCTCAGCGAGCAGTCCACTTCTCCCTTTCCTTCGGATCCTCCTCCCCAGTTGTATTCTCTCTGTCTCAACTAATAAATAAATAGAATCAACAAAACAAAACAAAAATATTTGAGTATGAAAAAAGGAAGAATAAGTAGGCCTGAAGATATGAAAATGTAAATAATTGAAACTGAGGAACAGAAAGAAAGACTGAAGAAAAGTGAGTGGAGACTAGGGACCTGTGGCAAACCACCAAACACACAAAAATGCACATTGTTGATGTCCCAGAATAAGAAGGGGGGGTGGCAAAGAGAAAACCTGAAGGAATAATGGTTGAAATTTTTCTAACTTTGATGAGACATTCATTAACAGAGCCAAGAAGCTCCACAAACTTCAAGTAAGATAAATTCAAAAGATCCACATCAAGACATCTTATAATCCAACTTTTGAACACAAAACACAAAGAGAGAATTTTTAAAGCAGTAAGAGAGAAGCAACTTGTCACATACAAGGGATTGTTAAATAGAATATATTCCTCTTCAGAAACTTTGGAGGCCATATGCACCCCTGTGTTTACTGCAGCATTATTTACAATAGGCCACATATGAAAGCAAGCTGTCTGCCGAGCTGAGTGGATGAGGAAAATGTAATATATATACACAATGGAATATTACACAGCATTAGAAAAGATGAGATTATGTCATCAGTGACAACATGGGTAGATCTAGAGGGTGTTATGCTAAGTAACATATGTCAGAGAAATGAATGATTTCATTCATATCTGGAATCTAAAAAAGAATGAAAAAACAAAAAGCAGAATCAGACCTACAAATATAGCAAACAAACTGATGGTTGCCAGAAAGGAGGGGGCGGAGGCTGGGCAAAATAGGTAAAAGGGAGTGTGAGGTACAGGCTTCCAATTATGGAATGAATAACTCATGGGAATAAAAGGCATAGCATGAGGAGTATAGGTGATGACATTGTAATGGCATTATATAGTGACAGATGGTGATTGCACTTGTGGTGAACATAGCATAATGTAAAAACTTTTCCAATCACTATGCTGTATAACTGTAACTAATGTAACATGTGTGTCAACTATACTCAAAAAAGAAAAAAAAATTGGAGGCCAGAAGACAATAGGATGATATATAAAAGTTACTTTAAAAAAAATTGTCAGCATAGCAGCAATGTCCACAATAGCCAAACTGTGGAAGGAGCTGAGAGGTCCTTCAACAGATTCCATGGATAAAGAAGATGTGGTTCATATAGACAAAGGAGTATTACTCAGTCATCAGAAAGGATGAATACCCACCATTTGCACCAACATGGATGGAACTGGAGGGGATGATGCTAAGTGAAATAAGTCAAGCAGAAAAAGATAATTATCATATGGTTTCACTCATACATGGAACATAAAAAGTAGCATGGAGGACCACAGGGGAAGAGAGGGAAAACTGAATAGGAAGAAATCAGAGAGGGAGACAACCCATGAGAGACTCTAGACTCTGGAAACCAAACTGAGGGTTACAGAAAGGAGGGGTGTAGGGGGATGGGGTAACCAAGTGATGGATATTTAGGAGGGCATGTGTGGTGATGAGCACTGGGTGTTATACACAACTAATGAAACATTGAACACTATATCAAAAATGAATGATGTGGGGCGCCTGGGTGGCTCAGTGGGTTAAGCCTCTTCCTTCAGCTCAGGTCATGATCCCAGGGTCCTGGGATCGAGTCCCAGATCGGACTCTCTGCTCAGCAGGGAGCCTGCTTCCCCCCCACCCCGCTCACTCTGTCTCTCTGCCTACTTGTGATCTCTCTCTGTCAAATAAATGAAGAAAATCTTTAAAAAAAATTGAATGATATGTATATGGACCACATCTTCCTTATCCATTTGTTCATTGAAGGGCATCTTGGTTCTTTCCACAGTTTGGCGACCATGGTCCATATACACTGTGGAGTATTATGCCTCCATCAGAAAGGATGAATTCCCAACTTTTGTATCAACATGGATGGGACTGGAAGAGATTATGCTGAGTGAAATAAGTCAAGCAGAGAGAGCTAATTATCATGTGGTTTCACTTGTTTGTGGAGCATAAGAAATAACACAGAGGATATGGGGAGATGGAGAAGAGAAGGGAGTTGAGGGAAATTGGAGGGGAAGATGAACCATGAGAGACTATGGACTCTGAAAAACAATCTGAAGGTTTTGAAGGGGCGGGGGTGGGAGGCTGGAGGAGCCTGGTGGTGGGTATTATGGAGGGCACGTATTGCATGGAGCACTGGGTGTGGTGCATAAACAATGAATTCTGTTACACTGAAAAGAAATTAAATTAAAAAAAATGAATGATGTACTTTATACTGTCTAATTGAATATAATAAAAAATGAAAAAAATGTCAACAAAGAATCTGGTATTTAGCAAAACTATCCTTCAAAAGTGTGAGAGAAATTAAGACATATCCAGAGGGGGGAAAAAGAAAGCTGAAGGAGCTCATTACTATTAGTCCTGCCCTGTAAGAAATGATCAAAGGTGTCCTGCAGAGGGAAATAAGAAGACACTACAAAGTAACTCAACACCATATGAAGAAATAAAGATCTCAATAAAGGTATATGCACGCACAATAATAAAAGATAGTATAATTTTAACAATGAATTATAACTCCAATTTTATTTTTTAAATGATTTAAGAGAGTAGTATTTTTTAATTAAAAAATAACATAAAAAGGGGGGCCATCTATGGTAAGCCATGGCTAATGGCTAAGACTCTAGTGAATATAAAGTGGAAGAGTACAGGTATGCATGACAACAGGTGCATCAGTCAGGGTTCTCCAGAGAAAAAGAAAAACAGAAGCTGCAAGAGATGTTATTTATAAGATAAAAATATATATTTTTAACTATATATATATTTATATATATAAATTATAATTAGCTGGTCCCCCACATTCACAGAACTCATGGTGTTGTGTTTTTTTTTAAGATTTTATTTATTTGTCACAGAGAGAGAGAGTGAGTGAGTGAGTGAGTGCATAAGCAGGGGAGGCAGCAGACAGGGAGAAGTAGGCTTCCAGCTGAGCAGAAAGCCAGATGCAGGGCTCAGTCCCAGGACCCTGGGATCATGACCTAAGCCAAAGGCAGATGTTTAACTGACTGAGCCACCCAGGCATTCCAGAACTCATGGTGGTTTGCTTCTTCAAGGCCAGCAGTGAAATATCTCTCTTTCGAAAAGAAGAGTTTCTCTTTTAAGCATTTTCACCTAATTAAGTCAAACCCACCTATGATAATCTCACTTCTGATCAACACAAAATCAATGGATTTGGGACTTTTATTATATATGCAAAATCCTTTTACTTTGCCATCTATGGTAACCTAATCATAGAAGTGACATCCACAATATTTATAAGTCCTTCCCTTAGTCAAGTCAAAGGGACTGTGTAGTGGTATACCTGCGAATGGGAATCTTAGGGACTATATCAGAATTCTACCTAGATTCTACTAGTAAAATCAGTGATTCATGCCCTGCTTACAGGCAAAAATACATTAACTGTCTTCCCCTGTTTCCAAGAATCTCATTTCATGAGTTCAATGTCCAAAATTCCATCCAAATCAATTCCAGGTGTAGATGAGGTTCCTGGATGTAGTCCATTATGTACCACTTCTGGGGCAATTACTTTCCATCTGTGGATATGTGAAACTAAATAGACAGCCCCTTACACACCCAACATACAATGATGGGACAGACATAAGGTAATAGCTATAGACATTCTGGTTCAAAAAGGGCAGGAAATGGAAAGTTAAAAGGAGCAATTGGTATCTGGCAATTCTAAAATCCACTGGGCAAATGTCTCTTGATTAGGTTTCAAGGCCTGAGAACATTCTTCCCTGGCTCTCAGCTCTGCCCTCTGAATCATCCTTCCTTTTTCATGAAAGATAACACATTTGCAGCTCTGTGGTTTTATAAGTCGGCTTCTAACCAGTAGAATTTGTGAGTCTAAGAGCCTCATTTAATTTTGTACTTTTCTTGTACTTTTTAGTCCAAACTGGTAGTGTTTCTGCTAAAACTTTTTTTTTTTTCCCAAGAACCTTGCAGGCCTTGCAAGGTTTCACAGGGACTTACTCCACTAGACAAAAGATACACCCACAAATCCTGTCAAGAAAATTCATTCTCTGTCCTTGGCTCCTGCTGAAATAGTTAAGGAATGATTTTTTTTTTAAGATTTTATTTATTTATTTGACAGAGAGAGATCACAAGTAGGTAAAAAGGCAGGCAGAGGGAGAGGGGGAAGCAGGCTCCCTGCTGAGGGGAGAGACCAATGCAGGGCTTGATCCCAGGACCCTGAGACCATGACCTGAGCCAAAGGCAGAGGCTTAACCCACTGAGCCACCCAGGCACCTTGAGCAACGTTCTTAAGTCTCCTGGAGACCCTTTGACTTGATTGAAATGACCTGAGAGGCAGACTCTGAATCTCTTGAAAGAACACAGTATGACTGAATACTCTGATTCTTTTAATCTTTCTTAGGTTTTAGCAAAAATGCTGTAATGACTCCAGCCTTTTCTCTAGAGCATGTTTTCCTAAGAATGAATCTCTTAATTTTAGCATCTTTTGCTATCTAGAGACACTAAGATTTTTTTCAAAATCAGATTTGGGTTCCTTTTTGCTCCAGTGTTTCAAGAGTTCTTCCCTCAATTTCTATCTCCTCATATTTTACTATAAACAAGAATATAAACAAGAAAACCTGGGTAGTGCTTTCAACATTTTGCTTGGAAATCTTAGCTATACTACCAAAGTTCATCACTTAAAATTTTTCCTTTTAACATAAGCACAGGAGACAATTGTGCTGTTTCTGTCATTATATAGTAAGAAATCCCCCTCCCTGGTTTCCAAGAACATATTCTTTGCCTCCTTCCAAGTCCTCACCAGCACTGTCCCTAAAGTCCAGATTTCAACTACAGTCTGCTCAGTGCAGTTTGAACTTTCTCATGCATGCTTTTTTTCTTTTTTTTTTTTTATAAGCAGAACAGCAGGATTTATTTTTTTAAATTTATTTATTTGACAGACAGAGATCACAAGTAGGCAGAGAGGCAGGCAGAGAGAGTGGAGGAAGCAGGCTCCCCGCTGAGCAGAGAGCCCGATGTGGGGCTCCATCCCAGAACCCTGGGATCATGACCTGAGCCGAAGGCAGAGGCTTGAACCCACTGAGCCACCCAGGTGCCACTCATGCATGGTTTTCAAACTCTTCCAGCCACTGCCTATTCTCTGGTTCTACAATTACTCTCAAATTCCTATGTATTTGTTACAGCATGATACCACTTCTAGGTACTAACATCTGTGTTTATCATCTATTGCTGACTAACAAATTAGCACAAACTCAGCAGTTAAAAACAACAACAACATACATTTCCGTAACTATTGCTTTTGTTCCAGCTCTCATTCATTTCGTGCCTGAATTATTGCAATAACTTCCTACTGGCTTCTTACATGGTCTGGCTCTCTCCCATTTAGTCCATCCTCTCCACTCAAATGAGACAATACAATCTTGTTGCTACTGTACTCAAAGATCTCCTGAAGTTCTTATTGTCTATAGTCTTTGATGTAGAATAAAAGAATTTTAACAGTACGGTTCCAGCCTATATTTTCAACTTCTGTTCAGCCATTTTCCCAGTACTACTACTACTCACTATTCCCCAAATGTACTGTTCATGCCCCTAAGTCTTTGTGTTATCTCCTTGGTCTGGATTGTCCATCCATCTGTCCTCTTCCCTCATCTACCCAGCAAAGTCTTCTCTGTCCTTCTTTGCCCAGTGTATATGGTATCCCATCCGTGATGCCTGCAATGACACCCTCACTCTTCACTCAGGCAGAATTGTTCCTTCTTTTGTACTCTACAAATTCATGTCTCAAAATGTGATCCATGCACTAGCAGCACTGGCATCCCTAGATGACTCACCACATTATGAGTCATATCATTATGTTAAAATATAGATTCTAAATCAGTAGATCTGGGCCGGGAACAAACACCCCAATGGTGCCAATGCTGCTGATTTAAAGACCATACTTCGAGCAGCAAGGTTAACAGCATTTTTATTATAGCTCTGAATACATGATCGTTAACACCTCTGTCTCCTTTCTTATATTCTAAGTATCTTTAAAGGCAGGGGTTATTTATCTCTTTTTTCTTTGCCAGTCCCCAGAGTGCCTCACACAGCCCTCAGCAGTTGGAGGATGATAATAACTTAATACCTGTGTTTTACAGAAAAGAGTAATGTACAGATCCCTTATACAAGCTGTTAGCATTAAATGTACAAGTTTGAGACTGTGCACAAGTTTGGAAGGAGAGGAGGTCAGGGATAAGAAAAGGGGGCTAAGGTCAATCCTTTAGATGAAGAATCAGAATAGAGTTTAGATCAAAAAGGATCTTTGGGGCACCTGGGTGGCTCAGTCATTTAAGCATCTGCCTATGGTTCAAGTCATGATCCCAGGGTCCTAGAGATCCAGCTCCCTCTGCCCCCGCCCTGCCATCTTTCTCTCTCTTTCTCAAATAAATAAATAAAATCTTAAATAAAAAAAAGAAGGATCTTTTTTTTGTTGCCTTTTGTTTTTGTATTAAAGTGTCTTAATCCTTCTTTTTATACCAAAGAAAAAGACTAAGATCAGTGATAACTCATTTTTAACACCTAACACTGGTAATTATCCCTTTCTTTTCCTCAATTTTTCATTATGATAAAATACACATAACATAAAATTTCCCATCTTAAGCATTTTTAAGTGAACAATTAGTGGTGTTATATACATTCATCATGTTGTGTAACCTCCACCACTATCCATCTCCATATCTCTTTTCATTTTGCAAACTGAAACTGTATCAGTTAAATACTAACTCTCCATTCCATTCTTCTCCTAGCCCTTGGCAACTGCCTGAAAACTGGCTGTCTTCCTTTCAAGACTTATTAAAGATAATTGAAGTCACAGACTGCATAAACATAGATGTTATTTGGAGTGATGTTCATTTCTTATAAGGAGTTTTAAAGTCCAAGTTTTTTTTTTTCTTTCTGTGAGCACACATCTCCCAATTATGAAGTAAAACAGTGGAAAGTAAGATTCTCTTTATAAGTCAGTCCTATAAACAAATTTCCACAACCTTCCAGAAGTACAGAAGAGGAAAAAGAAAACAACAGAGTACAGGAGATAATATTTTCCTCCCACTTGCAAAAAAAAAAAAAAAAAAAAAAAAAAAGGAAAGTATTGTAACAACTAATACTAACTTCAAGACTTCATCAGAATTGGGAACTGCCTCTAAGATAATGGGAGACTGTTAGAAGTGTTTCACAACTAGGATAAAGATCAAATGTTGCTACAGCTTAAAGAGTTATGTTTGGAGGTTATCAACTTTAGTGTAAGGCAGAGCCAGACAAACAAATTCTCCTCCTTTTCCTCTGTCCTTCTTATACCTAATAATACAGTTTAGTCCTATTCCATTTTACCATTCTAGCAGAGAGCCCTCTTTATAAAAGAAACATGGTCTCCTCAAATAGTTGTACCAGCAATAAAACTGATTATTTGTGTCAAATTCTTGTCCATTGTACTAGATCTTATCCCAAAATAGCAGTCTTCCAACACATTTATAATTTGTAATCTCTAATGATAGGAAATTTACACCCTCCCCCCACAAAAACTGTTCATAGTAAATACTGACTTCCTTTCAGTGCAAACATTTGTATGTGAAAAACTTAGTTTCCTTTCCTGCAAGAAATGATTTCAAATGTTGGTTTAAAAATACTTTTAAAATTTGTTGGCCTAATAAATCTGTTCTATAATTAACAACCCAGAACATTTAAATAGCACTTTGCTGTTTTCAGTTATTGTTCTCTTCATTATGCACATGAAGAAAAATTAAAATTCAGAGGTCAAGTTTTATCAACCTCTAGTCTCTGTTTTCAACCTCTAGTCTTATGATTTCACATCTTATGAGTCCTCCATAAAATTATGGAGACAAATACACCAGAGGTCAAATGTATTAAATGGAAATAAGAGAAGTAGTTCTGGGAGAACTGGAAAATGGACAATAAAAATCTAAGAATTATGTGTGCTTTACTTAAGTCCAGCTTCCTCTAGCAATACAACCCATTAGTAAGCTGCTGCAGAAACCTAGGATAATTCCTGTAAACACTGGTTTAAATAAAGACTTAAGCCCCAACCTGAAATCTCACAATTGGCTAACAGCAACACTATACTATTCCTTCAGAGCACTCACAATTTGTGGTCGATATTTAGAGTCGCGCTCCCTCCCGGGGCTCTTGCTCCCTAACATCAGGCAGTGTCTGCCTTCCTTACTGCATCCTCAGCACCTGGCACAGCCTGGCTTGTTGCTGCACAGGTGTGAAGGCTTGAATGGATTCAATACAGAACAGGTGAGCTCGGCCAGCGCCAATGCCCTGGAAACTTCTGTCTCCTTCTGAGGTCAAGACACGCTTCCCATCACAGGCTGGAGTTCTGGCCTTCTGCTCTGCAGGGAGCAGCAGCGCGGCTGTGTGCAAGTCCCTCAGCATTTCTGTGCTGCACTTTGCTTCTCTGCAAAGGCCGGAGGTAGCTCGGCAGGACTGTTGTGAGTTTAGGTCAGGGCACCTTGGAAGGGAGGCTGGCCCCCAGCGGCGCAGTCCCAGTGTTTGCTCTGAGGATGCTCCTGCCCAGTCAGGCCCACACTGCTCACTGCGCTGTAGGACTCCACACCGATTTTTACTCATTAATTCACTCGCTCTTTCATACTTATTTTCCAGAGCCTATCTTGGCCTGGGGCCTATAAGGGCCTACTTAGCCAGAGCGATCCCATCTCGGATTAAACAGCCATTTTGTTGTTTATGCAGTAAAATATGGTCGACCAGTCCCTGATAACAGAGCCCAAATACAAGGGTGGGTCAGGTCAGTTGCAGCTAACAGAGCCCGAATGCAAGGATGAGTCAGGCCAGGTGGAGACATCCATCACTAAAGAACGTGGGCCTGCCTTTTGGGCACCAATTCTGACCAAGGTGATAGACTAGTTCAAATAGCTACTATAGGGTGAATTGCAATTCAATTGGCCACCCGTGTGTGCCCTAGCATGACTGTGCAGCTTTCTCTGTGTGTTACAATCTCATTGGCCACCTGCGTGTGGCCAGGCTTAACCACATGGCCTTTGCTCTATAAGTCTGTGAGGCTGGGAGTCACTCGTTCTGTTAGAGGCGGCCCCGACTGGTTGGTTTTATTCTCGATGCTTGGTGCGAAATAAAGCTTTGTTTGACCTTCGCTTTGCATCAGTCTCGCTCCTTTGATCACGGACCCTAACAGGGCCTTCACCTGCCTTTTCTAATCCCCACAGGAAACACCTAGACCTTTAATGCAAACACCCAACAACATCCCCTTAAACATTAATTTGATTCTAGAATCCAAACGCCTCACTTTCCCAAGAAGCTGTGGGTGGAATCTAACTTACAAAGGCATGCAGCCCTGGAGGGGGGCCAAGAAGCAGGATTCCGTGACTCCTTGAACTGAGTATTGTACCTATCTCCTCCACACCCGCTCCCAGCGTGGCCTAGGCATCTCTGTGCAGGCAGGGAGCACGGCCTTGGTGCTCTGGGGGACCTGGGGCCTACTGCGCAAGTGCAGGAGCACAAGCTCGGCTCCCTCAAGCTCCGCCCCCCCCCCCCCCCCACCCCAGGCCCACTGCGCAGGTGCAGGAGTCCTACCCAGGTGTTCTCTCCGGTGGGAAGTTTGGACACTGATCTACTTGGGCCTCGGGCAGGTGAGGGCCCTGGCCGGGCAGGGTTACCCTGGCAGGGGAACGGCTTCAAGAACTTCTATCTCCAACTTGGAAGTAGATTTCCCTCCAAGTCGCTAGTACACGGAAGGGGGTTCCCAACAGCTCAGGCCCAGCAGCAGCCGTCAAGACCACCCCAGAAGAAAGCCTGGGCCTCCCCCTGCGGCCCACAATCTCTTGGGCTGGTATCTTGCCATAAACTGGCTCAGCTTTCTCATTTGAATTTGGGGGAGCTTGCCAGAGGCGGCCAGCACGAACAGCAGTGGAAAGTGTATGCCTCCATGGACCATTGCGCCCACCTCAGCTCCAGGAGGGCCCAATTTGGGACTGCAAATCCCCGCTGCGCTGGGACCAGCTCACCCTTCAGCCTCCCCGCACTCCCACTGGCCTGATACTCCAGTTCCATGGCCATTGGCTAGCTGATTGAAGGGCCCTGGCGCTCCGTAGGACAGTAACTTCTGGATTTGCCTGGCCCTGAACCTGCTGTGAGGAGGTGGGTGCGACCTTCTGGATCTAGGCTCTGCTCTACACCTGGTCGGACACTGAGCCTGAAGGCCTTTTACAGAGGATTGACACCAAGGTCATGGAGGACATGTCAGCATAACCTCCCTCACTGGGCTAGTGAATCCTCCCTCCCTGTGGCTGGCCCTTTATTAAGGTGTCTTTTTAGGAACCAGGTCCTAAACTGAAGAGGTTATCAGCACTGCAGTCTTTCGCTGAACCTAATAATTTTTAGAATCTCCATGAGACAATTGAGCATCTATATAAAAAGAAAATAATCTTACTGTTGTGCATGTTTTACTCATCTGATTTTCTTCCTCCTTATTGAAGGGGTTCAGAAACGAGCCTCACCAAAATGTGCCATTTTGGCACGTGAGTTATTTTGAGCTGAAGATAGTCAAGGCTCAAAGATTCAGGAAGAGCTTTTTACCTCTCCCTTAACTGCCTAAAATAACTTAGCCTGGTCTAGGAAGGGGGCTATAACCAGAGATAAATAGAAAGAGTACAGACTAGGTGTGATAAGCTGGGGGGGAGGTAAGCAAGACGTGTTTGTTCAAGTCCTCATTGTCCCACTGTCTCTGCATAGCATAACAAGCATCTAATTGCTCTTAAAGTCCTGTAAATTACCTTCCTCTTCTTTGAAGCCTCAGGCCCCTATCTCATTCCCTAGCTTAGTTTGACCTATATGACTCAACTGCCAGACTTGCTCTTGGGTCTCATATTATTATGGTGTCCTATACATATGAAACTAAATATGGTTTTTTCCCTGTTAATCTATCTTATGTCAGTTTAATTAATTGGAGAGCCACAAGAATCTAGAAGGGTAGGGGGATAATACCCCCCACACACACATACCTACAGTATGTTATGAGGCATTTTTGTGTGTAATCCCTTAAGAACATTAAGTCACATTTATGTGATTAACTCAGATTACCTATCTTTCCATTCTGTGTTCTTCTAGTAAATGGAAAAATCGTTGTGAGAGATTATGCTAGATTTAGTCCTCATTTTTAAAAATCAGAGACCAATGGAGATGACCCAGGATGGATATAGGACTGCAGGTGGAACACAGTGATGTTGAGGCACAAGAAACGGGAATATCACCTGCTGGATGGTTGAGGTTAGTCCTGCCTGATTTCCCACCATCATCAAGTTTGTAATGTCTTGGCTGGCCACAACTGTTACACAGTATTGGTACTCAATTCAAAAGTGTCCCCCTTCCATCGTTTATTTTCAAAAAGGATTAACTTCTATTCCAAAAATATCCTCCCATTCACTTAAAGTAAGGAACATGCTTCCCTGGGCATACTCCCTCAGTTGTTTCCTTAGAGGGGACCTGGAGACCTGGCAGACTAACAGCATTGATGAGATGCTTTCTCCCCCACGGCTGGGAGATAGTAGGGAGGGATCTCAAAAATCACTAAACACCCCTCGGAATAAAGATCCTTCCTTGTCACCATTTATTATAGTCTCCTAAGAAACTATAAGCACTAATGCTTAGCAAAAAGGAATAGCTTCCTTTATTCTTCCTCTCCACATTTGCTCCTAGAGTGATAGAAAACAATAAACACATAAATAAACCATGTCTATGGATTTTAATATGACAGGAATGTTTGGTGGAACAAGAAATGAAAGATTTCACTATTTCATGGCAGGGATCCATCTTCAGTATATAGGGTAAAATGGGTGCTCAGAGAAATGTGAAAATCTTGTATGTGACTGTGACATTTCTGTGCGTACAACAATAATGGTTTCAACAGAGAACGGTGCTACTGTGCTCCAGTGAGAGCCTTTTTCCTAGCCTTTGGGAATCGTCCCTCCATATCTCATCCTGAGAGGAAATGTCAGGTGAGTGTCTCAAGGGCTCCTTGTCAGTTCATGGGCAGCTAAGACTCTGCCTGGGCCCTGGGTAAACACAGTCCTACCCCAGTGCACAGTAATGTAGCCAACACCAGTGTGCCTCCTTTGCACATTCCATTATGAGCATTCACAGTTGTGTTTCATCAGAATTGAAAGAAGAGTCGAGGTAGTGCCAAGCCAAGCCATATTGGAGTCTAAGACAAAGAAAAAAAGCAACATATCTGATATTGGCATATTAAAAATTTGATATCTTGTTCATCATAGATTTTAGCATTAAGTTTGATTTTTGAAGTGTTACATTAAAATATTATTGGGATTTAAGGATTCCTTTAAATTTTGCTCCCAAGGAAAATGCCTCCCTTTCCTCATGCTAGTCCCAAACCTGGGAGATAAAGTACCCAAATGATGATTTTGATGACAAAGTGGTATGTAGGAACAGGTTTGCCCACTTGGATTTTCCTGGCATTCCTGGGAGTCAGGCACTGAGCAGGGACTGGCAAAGCAGTGGAGCCTCTAGGTGGTATATGAGGAGGTTTATAAAAGTCTCTTTGACCACTAAAACAAAAAAGGAACTCAATTTGCCTTAAGTTCAAGCTTTACCAAATAATTTACTAATCAAACATTCCCTAGAAAAAGCTACATTGACAAATGCAGACCCTGAAAACAGGAAAGTACAGTGAGAGGACGTTTCTAAAACATGCTTATCCATGCACGAGTTAATTCCAACATTATCTTAGAGGCAAAACAGAATGGGAGACATAATGACACCAATTTGTTGGAGGTGGTCCTGTGGTGATGATGATGGTGGTAGGTGTGAGATTTCAAGAAAGGGATACCGAAAGGAAAAGGAGGGTTTCAATGAGAAACTTACTTCTTCACAAAATTTCCAGTCTAGACAGCTGAAGACAGATCACATTTCTCCCAGGAATCTTTCCCGCCATGTCCTGGGGATGCCACTGCCTCTCCTTCAGCTCCCTTCTGGACCATCCTCTAATCTTGACATCTTTTATCCTTTTCTTTTTAAAAAGTTTAGTTTATCCTTTCCTATTTAAATAGTTTAGAAGTCTCAAGTGGATGAACCCTTTATGACCATCTTGTTGAGGATCCTTTTCCAAATGTGGTATCTAAGAATCAGAGGAAGTGTAATGCTCTATCCAAGGGCACACAAGACAATACAAACACAACCAGAAATCTGGCTTCTGGACTTGCCTCTTCCTTCTGTCCTTCATCAAAAAATTATTCAGTACCTACTAGATTAGTTGCTAGGGATATAATGGTAAACAAAATCAGTCATGGCCCCGACCTTCCTGAGATTTAGATTTATTAGAAAATGAAAACATTGGTCAAATAATTCCCAATGGACATACCACTACAAACAGTTTTCTGAAGTAAAGAACAGTTCTGTAAGCATGTATGTATCACAGGAAATGTGATTAATATTGAGGGTTGAAAACTGAAGTCCAGGGCATGGAACTAGCTTATTCCCAGGGATTTATCTTCCCCAGGACTATGTTCACTGCAAATTTTAATTGAAATTCTTCTCAAGCTAGTGGTCTCTGTGGGACATTGAGTGCAGGTAAGAAGGAAAAGGAAAGTGGTTATAACAAAATCCATTCTTTTTAAAAATTATTTTATTTTTTATTAATTATCTTTATTAACATACAATATATTCTTTGCTCCAGAAGGTACAGGTCTGTGAATCGTCAGGCTTACATACTTCACAGCACTCACCATAGCACATACCTTCCCCAATGTCCATAACATTAACCTTTGGGAATTGTCCCTCTCCATACCCCTCCTCCCCCCAGGAATCCTCACTTTGGTTTGTGAGATTAAGAGTTTCTTATGGGTTATCTCCCTCCCACCCCATCTTGTTTATTTTTCCCTTCCTTACCCCCCAAAGCCCCCCACTCTGTCTCTCAAATTCCTTATATCAGGGAGATCATATGATAATTGTCTTTCTCTGATTGACTTATTTCACTCAGCATAATACCCTCTAGTTCCATCCACGTCATTGCAAATGGCAAGATTTAATTTCTTTTGATGGTTGTATAGTATTCCATTGTATATATATACCACCTCTTCTTTATCCATTCATCTGTTGATGGACATCTAGGTTCTTTCCATAGTTTGGCTATTGTGGACAATACTGCTATAAACATTCAGGTGCACGTGCCCCTCTGGATCACTACATTTGTATCTTTAGGGTAAATACCCAGTAGTGTGATTGCTGGGTCATAGTGTAGCTCTATTTTCAAATTTTTGAGGGAACTCCATCCTGTTTTCCAGAGTGGGTGCACCAGCTTGCATTCCCACCAACAGTGTAGGAGGGTTCCTCTTTCTCTGCATTCTCTCCAACATCTGTCATTTCCTGACTGGTTAATTTTAGCCATTCTGACTGGTGTGAGGTGATATCTCATTGTGGTTTTGATTTGTATTTTCCTGATGCAGAGTGATGTGGAACAATTTTTCATGTGTCTGTTGGCCATCTGGATGTCTTCTTTGCAGAAATGTCTGTGCATGTCCTCTGCCCATTTCTTGATTGGATTATTTGTTCTCTGGGTGTTGAGTTTGGTAAGTTCTTTATAGATTTTGGATACTAGCCCTTTATCTGATATGTCATTTGCGAATATCTTCTCCCATTCTGTCAGTCGTCTTTTAGTTTTGTTGACTGTTTCCTTTGCTGTGCAGAAGGTTTTGAACTCGATGAAGTCCCAATAGTTCATTTTTGCCCTTGCTTCCCTTGCCTTTGGCGATGTTTCTAGGAAGAAGTTGCTGTGGCTGAGGTTGAAGAGGTTGCTGCCTATGTTTTCCCCAAGGATTTTGATGGATTCCTGTCTAACGTTGAGGTCCATTTTGAATCTATTTTCGTGTGTGGTGTAAGGAAATGGTCCAGTTTCATTCTTTTGCATGTGGCTGTCCAATTTTCCCAACACCATTTGTTGAAGAGACTGTCTTTTTTCCATTGGACATTCTTTCTTGCTTTGTCAAAGATTAGTTGACCATAGAGTTGAGGGTCTATTTCTGGGTTCTCTATTCTGTTTCATTGATCTATGTGTTTGTTTTTGACAGTACCATACTGTGTTGAATATAGCTTTGCAATAGAGCTTGAAGTCTGGAATTGTGATGCCATCAACTTTGGCTTTCTTTTTCAACATTCCTCTGGCTATTCAGGGTCTTTTCTGGTTCCATATACATTTTAGGATTATTTGTTCCATTTCTTTGAAAAAAATTGATGGTATTTTGATAGGGAAGTATGCACCATGACCAAGTGGGATTTATTCCTGGGCTACAAGGTTGGTTCAACATCTGCAAATCAATGTGATACAACATATTAATAAAAGAAAGAACAAGAACCATAGGAATCTCTCAATTGATGCTGAAAAAGCATTTGACAAAGTACAGCATCCTTTCTTGATCAAAACTCTTCACAGTGTAGGGATAGAGGATATATACCTCAAAATCATCACAGCCATCTATGAAAAACCCACAGTGAGTATCATTCTCAATGGGGAAAAACTGAGCACTTGTCCGCTAAGATCAAGAACACGGCAGGGATGTCCATTATCACCACAGCTATTCAACATAGTACCAGAAGTCCTAGCCTCAGCAATCAGACAACAAAAAGAAATTAAAGGCATCTGAATCAGGAAAGAAGTCAAACTTCCACTCTTTGCAGATTATATGATACTTTATGTGGAAAATCTAGAAGTCTCCACTCTAAAACAGAACTCATACAGTAATTCATTAAAGTGTCAGGATATAAAATCAATGCACAGAAGTCAGTTGCATTTCTTTTTTAAAAAATTTTATTTATTTATTTAACACACACACACAGAGAGAGAGAGGGAGATCACAAGAAGGCAGAGAGGCAGGCAGAAAGAGAGGAGGAGAAAGCAGGCTCCCTGCTGAGCAGAGAGCCCGATGCAGGGCTCAATCCCAGGACCCTGAGATCATGACCTGAGCCGAAGGCAGAGGGTTAACCCACTGAGCCACCCAGGCGCCCCATCAGTTGCATTTCTGTACACCAACAACAAGAGAGAAGAAAGAGAAATTAAGGAGTCAATTCCATTTACAATTGCACCCAAAACCATAAGATACCTAGGAATAAACCTAACCAAAGAGGCAGAG
>NW_019154106.1:44329739-44355991 GCF_002288905.1 Enhydra lutris kenyoni | reverse complement strand
CGGGCTCTCTGCTCAGCAGGGAGCCTGATGCAGGGCTCAATCCCAGGACCCTGAGATCATGACCTGAGCCGAAGGCAGAGGGTTAACCCACTGAGCCACCCAGGCGCCCCATCAGTTGCATTTCTGTACACCAACAACAAGAGAGAAGAAAGAGAAATTAAGGAGTCAATTCCATTTACAATTGCACCCAAAACCATAAGATACCTAGGAATAAACCTAACCAAAGAGGCAAAGAATCTATACTCAGAAAACTAAAAAGTACTCATGAAAGAAATTGAGGAAGAAACAAAGAAATGCAAAAATGTTCCATACTTATGGATTGGAAGAACAAATATTGTGAAAATGTCTATGCTACCTAAAGAAATCTACACATTTAATGTAATCCTTATCAAAAGCTGAGTCTCCCTGGATCTCAAAGAGCAGCAGCCCAACTGTTCCTTGGATCATCATTTAAGGTAACCTGGAGCTGAAAATTCATTCCTCAGCTCTGTCTCTGTAGTAGGCTTCCCAGCTCCGATACCTCAGAGCTCTGCTACACTCAAACACCCCCAATCTTTCTGTGACTCTGCCAGTGCTGAGACCACACTGTACCCCCAAGGGGACATCACTGCTTAGCCTCTGGAGCGATATCCCTCAGTGGAGCAGACTTCTAAAAGTTCTGATTTTGTGCTCCACTGTTCTGCCACTTGCTGGGAGCTGGCCCCTCCCTCTGCAGTCTATCTTCCCGTTGCTTTGGATTCACTTCTCCGCACATCCTGCCTTTCAGAAAGTGGTTGATTTTCTATTCCTAGAATTGCTGCTCTTCTTCTCTTTGATCTCCCATTGAGTTTTTAGGTGTTAAGTGTTGTTTGATAACTATCTAGCTGAAATCCTGCGACCTGATGTCGTTTCAGTCCACTACTCCTCCGTCATCTTGCCTCTATCCTTTAATTGGAAGTTTGTATTTTTTCATGAACTACACCCATTCTGTCCACCTCCCCACCTTTGGCAACCACCAATCTATTCTCTGTACCCAAGTTCATTGTCAACAGTTAAGATTCCAAATAAAAGGCAGATTGTATGGTGTTTTTCTTTCTCTCACTTATTTCACTTAGTTAGCTTAAGGACCTCAAAGTCCATCCGTGTTGTCACAGATAGCAAGATTTCTTCCTTTTTTATGGCTGAATAGTATTCTTTTGGACATATATGCCACATTTTCTTAATTTATTTATCCATCGTGGACACTTAGGTTGCTTCCTTGTCTTGACTATTGCAAAGAATGCTGCAGTGGGGGCACCAGGGTGGCTTAGTTAGTTAAGCATCTTCTTCATATGATTATAACAAAACCTCACCATTTCAAGTGCCAAATTATATCAACTCGTATGGAAGACTAGATAAAATGCTTTGCAAACTATGGGAACAAAGAGCCTATAGGCACTACGCGCAAACCTGTAAATTATGATCAATAACTGTAAAAAGGGTTTTAGACATCTACACAATTCATCTGTACTGAGGAGGAGAGAAACAGGGCTGGCCAGAACTATGTGTAAACACGAAGCAAACAGATACCAAGTGAGCATTTACAAATAATGGTCAGGAACTTCACAGTCTTCTGTAACAACAGCTTCAACTAACTTGTGCTCAGGGCAACAATGGACAGCAGCCAAGCAGGTGAGAGCTGTGTGTGAGTGCAGAGCCTACAGACACGGAGTGAGAACTCAGTCGTGGTCATGGGAGCAGCAATGAATTTTTGTGACACCTACGTCAGTTATCCAGGGGTGAGTTTCTTGATCTCTTCTCAGCTTTGTCTGATTTAAGGGAGGTCTGCAGGCAAGGGGACACCTGACGAATGAGTGTTCTTGCAGTTTCTTTGATGAGGCACAGCCATGGTAGAGACCCAAGTCCACTGTGTGGGACGAGTGAAGCATTCCAGACTGCTATTTTGTGAGGGGTGTGTTCCTGGATAATTGGATTCTGAGGACACAAGTAGAAATTGTTTTCATTTCCAGGCAGGTATATAATCAGCCCCTGAAGACAGTGAGAGATAAGTTAACTGTCAAATATTCAGATCAAAGTCAGTCTTTGGCCACAAAGCGAAAAATCTCAGAGGATCTCCAAGGCCCTTGGGAACCCCTCAGCCCTGGGCCAGTTGTCTTCAGCACACCTTTAAGCAATAGTCAAACACATTTAAGACATCAGTGCCTAACTTCTATTCAGCTCCAATAGGTGCCCTCCACAGTGAAACCTTCAGTTAAAATGATAATATATGGGTAGACTCCTCAGGGGCTCTAAGGCTGAGCAGAGATCACTGGTTTGACATGGTTTGTTTCTCCTTGTCACTGCTTTGCATTGTGATGAAGAGGGGAAGGGCTTGTTTCTTTTGCCTCATAAGGAAGGTCAGGAGTTTTCACTTGCCAAAATGCTACCAAGAAATCCTTTCTGCTGTCTCTGTAGAAAGATAGAGAATCTAGGTTCCTTCAGGTGATGAGGCAGGACAGGGGGAAGTTACTAAGAAAGTTTATTCCTGGGGCGCCTGGGTGGCTCAGTGGTTTAAGCCGCTGCCTTCGGCTCAGGTCATGATCTCAGGGTCCTGGGATCGAGTCCCACATAGGGCTCTCTGCTCAGCAGGGAGCCTGCTTCCCTCCCTCTCTCTGCCTGCCTCTCTGTCTACTTGTGATCTCTCTCTGTCAAATAAATAAATAAAATCTTAAAAAAAAAAAGAAAGTTTATTCCTACTTTTGCTGGATGCAGTTATAATTCATATGATAAAATTATCTGTTTTCTTTTGCATCAGACTGTTAAACACCATTAAAGCAAGAATGGTGTCTCTCTTGTTTACCCTTGTATTTCTTGTGCCTAGAATGGAGTATATGCTCAAAAAACTTTTGAATCAAGTAAGGAATTTCTACTGAGACCCAAGGACATAAGAAGCCATTATGAAAATTCTCAATACATTTTGGGTAACCCTGCCTAGTTCACTATGGGGTTGGAGTAGGAAGGGGGTAAAAGCTTTCTAAGAAGTTCTAACAAATGCCCAGTAGTAACAGGGTAGCTTTTGGAGAACTCATCCTTATGATAAGCGATTGGAGTATCTATCCTGTTTTCAAAGATGTAGTAAACATTTAAAGGAACAAAATTGATTCTAGGATTCAGTCATTTCTCTACTAAAATGAAAAGTTCAACCAAATACTACTGCTGCAGTTCAGTGGCAAAATTTTGATATTTAAAGGAAGTGCAAATATTAACACATCAAGTACCCGTAATTATATTCTATTTTTAAATCTAATAAAAATATGGAAATGGTGTTTCATCTGATTCACCACAAAAGATATTATAATAATCTAATATGATAATTGCAACAGAATGAATCAGAATCTTGGCTTCTAGTAATGAACAGACATTGCCTTGTAGGTATTCCAAAAAAAGAAGAAGAAGAAGAAGAAGAAAAAGAAAGCTGGGGAAAAAAAACGATGGCAGAGAGAATGACATCAATGGTTTAAATATATGGTAAAAATTGAAGTAAAAACAATCTCTTGAGTTTTGCCTTAAAGCTATGTTTTCCAAAATACTTATTACATTAACATGTGGGTATTGATAAAAACACATTCCCAGGCCCCACCTTATGCCAAACGAGTCTGAATTTCCAGAAATCAGGTCTGAGTGTTGAATAGTTACTATACTCTCCAGGTGATTTTGATGCACAGCCACTATTGGGTGGAACTCTAGACTGTCATCTTCACAATATATCTTTCATTTTTTTTTCATTTCCCTGATCAAGATCAGCTTCCTTCTGGAAGCATCCTGTAATTTGTTTTATATTAGCAAAATTTCTGTGCTTCCTTTTATCTCCTAACTCCTTATCTTATTATGCCATTTAATCAATGTGTTATAGACTCATAAAATTGAGTTGGTAGAAGAATGGAGAAAAAGCAACACAATATTTTAGTTCTCTCCACATTGGATCTTTAGATTTTGCTTTTTTAGTTCAAGTATTCTCTCACACAGAACAATAGACATTGTTATATTCAAATGTAAATTTATATCAACTCACATCCCTGGCATGAAAGATCTTAGCATACGGTTTTGGGGGGAGGGTATCTCAGCACACTTAGACTGAACCTGAGGATTTTTCTACTTATATGCTTGACATGTAAATCATGACCCAAGCTTCTGACAGGTTTTAATTAATGGTGAGAACCTAGGTTTAGAACAAGATTTAGGTTCAAGTCCCAGCTGTGACACTATTGTGATTTTAGAAAAAAATTGCTTAAATTTAAATTTAATTCAATTGTGATTTAGAAAAGTTGCTTTCACCTTTCTACATCTAGATTTCTTCAAATGAAAATACAATGTCTGATATGGAATAATAATAATAATAATAGTTAATAATTTCTAGGTGCTAAATTAAATGGAAGATGAATAGGAAAACAAAATAAGTTGTTTCTCATCCGTTAAAGAAAACTGGCGATCATGTAACTGCCACAGCTTTTAGCCTTAATAGGGAGTTAAACTGAGTGTTCCAGAAATAAAGACAAACTGATGATGCTAGTAAAATAGTTTTTCAGAATCAGATCAACGGAAAGACAACAAAACTTGGATATCCTTGTTTCAAAAATCAATACCACTTTACTATGAATTATCTCTCTGGAGTTGAAGAAGTTATTTCTTGGCTGGCAGATTGTATTTTCCAGAAGTGCCTGCAATATTATTTTCCATCCTACCTGCTTAAAAAAAAAAAAAAAAAAAAACCTTGCCATATTCCCATTAAGAGATGGAGTTTATTCATTTTCCATTTAGACTGGCTAGACCTTTGTGACTAGGTCAAGGAATACAGTTCAGCAGGTGGCACATGATGAGACTTCTGAGGCTGTCATAAAAGGCAATACAGCTTTGTCCTAGCTCTGCCTCTGGGGATTTCTGCCTTTGGAATTTCTCATTGCATGAGAAAGCCCAGGCCATGCAGAGAGACCCATGCAAGAGAAACATGGGGTTTCCAGCTTTTAGCCCCAGCTATGCTTCCAAATGACAACCAACAGTAACCAGTTGATTAAGTCAACTTGGAAATGGGTCCTCATGCTTTCAGTCAATGCACCCCAGGAAATGCCAAGCCCTGCCCAAACTGCACATCTCTGAGCTAGCAGAATGATTGTTTTTGTTTTATCACTAACTTTTGGAGTTTTGTGGGATTTTTTTGTGAATAAAAAGATTTTCAGAAGAGTACATTGCTTAATGCTTTAGAACTCTTGTATCAGTATTACACGTCAGCATTTATTTAAAGACCTTGTGGGTTGTTAGGATGTAATAATCAGGCATCCAGTTAAACTAAAGAATATTATTCAAAGCAGAGCTAGGATTCCTGCTCAGAATTTGTATGTTTATATAATCTGTATATTGTCAGAATACTTTTTATTCCTCTTTTTATTTGATGTTGAATACGTAAATGAATGAATGTATGAATATTTTAAAAAATATTTTATTTATTTATTTGACACAGAAAGAGATCATAAGTAGGCAGAGAGGCAGGCAGAGAGAGAGAGGGGGAAGCAGGCTCCCTGCCGAGTAGAGAGCCCAATGTGGGACTCGATCCCAGGACCCTGAGATCATGACCTGAGCCGAAGGCAGAAGCTTAACCCACTAAGCCACCCAGGTGCCCCTGAATATATTTTTTTAAGATTTTATTTATTTATTTGACAGAGATCACAAGTAGGCAGAGAGGCAGGTAGGGGTGGGGGGAAGCAGGCTCCCTGCTGAGCAGAGAGCCCAATGTGGGACTCCATCCCAGGACCCTGAGATCATGACCTGAGCCAAAGGCAGAGGCCCAACCCACTGAGCCACCCAGGCACCCCTGAATGTATGAATATTGAGGATAGTCTAGTATATGATTCTATTCAGGAGAAAGACTAGGAGTAGTGAAGGGATCAGGGAATTAATTACAAAACTATGGTAATAGATGAGTTGTTTGAGATTTAAGCCAATCACACGATGCAGCTCATCTAGCATCCAGATCTTGGTTTCTTCTCTTCATCAGTTCCTGCTCCTCCTCCAATCCTCATCATTAGGACCACTTTCTTGGACCCTGAAGATGGTTAAATCCCTTGCTATATGCCCTCTGGCTCCATGTGAATTCCCCTCTATAAAGCTCAGCACCCCTGGCTGGACGTGCTTGAGTGTGAGACATAATCTTTCCTGGTTGCTTCTCCATCCCCAGCACACAGCATTGCAACAACCACACGGGGGCTGTTCTCCCTATTCTTTGGGTTGAATTCCAGGCATTTGCTCTGGGACACATAGTTGGTTTGTGTTCCTCACTGGTTTGGGCATTTTGTTTTTCTGGCCGTTAATTTCTTTCATGTAACATTATCAGATGCTTAGGATTTTATAAATTCCCTTTCTATTCCTCCCTTGTGGGAGAATGGAGCTACTCACAAATATAAAATTATATTATCTGATTAAATAAAAGAATAAAAAAATGACAACTAACCTGATTCTCTAAGTGTCCCTGTGGGTACATCCTTAGAGAAACATGCGTTTATTATCCATTCTTTTATCTGACCCCACAACCCTTCTCTCTTTGCCTAATTCCTGTCTGTTTTTTAACACTCTGGCAGAACTATCGCTTCAGACAATTTGCACCTAGGCTGTCTAAATGACAACTTCATTTCCAGTGTCAGGTATAATAGTATCTAACATATGGTAGGAGCTCAATAAATGTTGAATGGATGAGTGAGTGAATGAATGAATGAAGGGATTTTGGAGAGATTTTATGTAGGATGTTGTTCAGGGGAAAGACCAAGAATAAAGAAATGAGGGAATCAATCCCAAAGCTGTGTTGTATTCTTTGGCATTTAAGCTGACTGAAAGATGTAGCACACCTAGCACTTAGAAATTGGTTTCTTCTTTTTTTACTTTTTAATTTTTTTATGCTATGTTAGCCACCATACAGTAGTTCATTAATTTTTGATGTAGTGTTCCATGATTCATTATTTGCATATAACACCCAGTGCTCAGTACAGCACCTGCCCTCCTTAATACCCATCATCAGGCTAAACCATTCCCCCAACCCCCATCAAACCCTCAGTTTTTTCCCCAGAGTCCATAGTCTCTCATGATTCTTTGTCTCCCTGTCTGGCCACCCCCCCCCCTTTCATTTTTCCTGTCCTTCTAATGTCCTCCATGCTATTCTTTATCCTCCACATATAAATGAAACCATATGATAATTGTCTTTCTCTGCTTGATTTATTTCACTCAGCATAATCTCCTCCAGTTCCATCCATTTCAATGCAAATGGTGGGTATTCATCCTTTCTGACGGCTGAGTAATATTCCATTGCGTATATGGACCACATCTTCTTTATCCATTTGTCTGTTGAAGGGCATCTCAACTTCTTCCACAGTTTGGCTATTGTGGACATTGCTGCTATGAACACTGGGGTGCATGTACCCCTTCTTTTCACTACATCTGTATCTTTGGGCTAAATACCTGGTAGTGCAATTGCTGGGTCATAGGGTAGCTCTATTTTTAACTTTTTGAGGAATCTCCACACTGTTTTACAAAGTGGCTGTACCAATTTGCATTCCCACAGTGTAAGAGGGTTCCCTTTTCTCCATAGCTTCTCCAACATTTGTTGTTTCCTGCCTTGTTTATTTTTGCCATTCTAACTGGTATACAGTAGTATCTCAATGTGGTTTTGATGTGAATTTCCCTGATGGTTAATGATGTTTCTAAATACAACCCTCCAATAAAATGAAGCAGGAATCCTTGCAGAAATGGCTGATACTAGGACTGAGGCAGGGAACATACAGATGAGTCTAGAGCAATGTACAGTGCCAGAAACTAAGGAACTACTTATGTGGCCCTAAGTGTGGGCAAAACTTTGTGACTCTTATGTAACAGACAGAATATGGAAAGGGAAATTATGTAACTTTGCTAATAGGCACAACCTGGTAGGCACTATCTTATCCAAGACCTCAAGGTTAATATCACTAGGAATACATATTGACATCATGGACTCTGATACAATCAATGAGAAAGACACCTCTCTTCTGGGATATTCTTCCCCCAAGATCCCTAACCTTTATCAAATCACACACACAAAAATTATATAACGGATGCCTGACCAGGGTATTCAAAAGCATCAAGGTCATGAAAAACAAGGAGATACTGAGAAGCTGTTAAAGAATCTGAGAAGACTAAGGAGACATGACAACTAAACGCAGTGTGGTATCCTGGAACAGAAAAGATACTAGTGGAAAGGCTGATGAAGTCTAAATAAAGTCTATGGTTTAGTTATTATTTTGTATCAATGTTAATTTCTTAGTTTGATAAATGGGCCACGTTTATGTCAAATGGTAACACCATGAGAAGCTGGTGAAGGGAAGAGTAAATAGGAAGTCTGTGTTATCTTTGCACTTCATCTGAAATCTAAATTTATTTAAAAAAAAAAAGATGTCGTACAAGGCTTGGTTGCAGTGTCCACTTACAGGGAGTATAGGAAGGGAGGAAGGAGGCCAGTCTGATTTGAGGTCCACGAACTCTTGCCCCTCTAACAGTGCATATATAATGCTATCCTTTTCTGCACAGTGCTTTGAATTTTATGGAAGGACTTCACACTCTGTAATTCACTTGACCTTCTCCATCAAGAGGAAGGATAGCCAAGGAAGATGGTTAAGTTCATAGAGGACTAAAGTGAGCCTCTGTGCAGGACCTTATGTCAAAACAAGTAATCTCACATTTAATGCTTGGAATTCAGCATCTGTAAGAGACCAAGGTGTGGACTCTGAAAGAAACTGATCCAGAAGAAGACTGCAACATCATTAATTAGTACGCACTAAGGAAAGAATCTGACAGTGGTGGCGGCCAAGTCCAGAAAACAGACCCCCAAAATGCTATGAATTTGTTAGCATGTTTGCAGGAGAGACCAGAGGGAGGTAGGCCCAAGCTGTGTCTCATAAACTCAGATAATGGTATCTTCTTGGTAAAGACCAATGCCTTAGGCTGTTAAAGTTTTTGTTCTGATTCTGTTCTGTCTGAACAAGTAATTAAGGCTCAAAGAAAGGACATTGATTACCCTTGTACTTAGCATTGAACTAGAAAATGTAAAAGGTTTATGTTTTTAATTCTCTCAAAACACGATGAAGTAGGCATTATTGCCCCAGGGAATCAGAGACCTATACAGAGGTTAAGCCACACATTTGGTTACATAGTAAGTAGTAGAGTTGGAAATCAAATCCAGAGGTATCTCATGCTCTGACCCAGTTTCATTCTAGCCCAGATGGTATGTACACAGGGAAATGCCCTTCAGTCCCACTGTGCACTTTAGCCATCTGATGGTGGGATGTTGGGAACTCCTGGCAAAAACCAGCTGACCACTCCCTGAGATTGCATGATCCCAGATTCCTTAAACTCATGGTTTAAAGGCAGAAACACAATTTATATTTTGAAGACAAGAAGCTCTGTGCTAAATGGACAAGCGGTGATTCCCTGATATCCATTTTCCCTTCTCCTGCCAATTCTGGTATTTGTTCAGTATTAACGGCAACCCTACTCAGCCCAAGCCCTTTTGATGAAAGTTAACTCCAACCCTGGACTTTAAGGCAGGACATGGGCTCCAGATTAGCGTGACCCCACTCTCTGGCCTCAGAGTTTGGTGGAGGGATGGGCATGCTATCAAATGTGGGTCAAAAAGCCTAAGGATTTATTTGCTGGGAGCCTCTGGGAAATATGACTCTTTGCTCTTCTGGGGGATATTAGAGACATTCTTTCCTTTTTTGTGTGATAGGAATGAGGAAGCACTGCAGCTAATCACTTTGCCAAAGTGAGGTGGAGTCAGTCTTTGGGGAAAGTTGCATATAGATCAGACAAGTTAAAATAAGCCACACTCTTTTTTTTTTTTTTGCCATTTTCTTCATGAGTTAATCAATCTCTTTTATGACTTAATCCAATCTGAGTTATATTTTTTTTACCTTATTTTAAAAATCTTATCTAGAATCTAAATCATCTTCATTGACAACTTCCAAACAAAATTTTATGAACGTTAGTCTGTAAGTGGGGTAACCATATAATTTATTGTAAAATAAGAACTTTTTTTCAGGGTCTATGGGAGCTATTAATAATTACCGAGGAGCGACAGGTGTGAACTGGGACCATCCTGGACAGACAGAGGTATGTTGTGGACACTCCACCGCTGAGGCACATGCTGGTTGCAATTCTATCAGTGAACAAGTAGTGAGACTTCGGGCAATTGATCTCGATATCAGTTTTTCAATATATGGATTGCAATACGACATTCTGTGAGTCTTGGTGGTTTGTCTTCAGTCTGTACTATCCTGAGCTCCCTGCTGGACAGGGATTCTGAAGGCTGCAATGTTCCTTACAGTAGAGATAGTGATGTAATAGTGATAATAACAATAGTCACTGTATTAGTCAACTATTGCTGCAATAACGCTGCATAACTAACAACCATAGAAATCTCAATGTCTTACATCAACAGTAATCTTTTTTTGCTGATGACTCTGCGGAGTTTTCATTTGGCTGCTCTCACTTGAGTTTGTTTGTACCCAGGCTGAAGAATCAATGACTTCTTGAAACATGCTTTTTTGAAGCATGGCACAGGGTGAAAGCCCCAAGAAGCCTGGGAAAAAAAATTCAGGCACATTTAAAGCCTTAGGTCTGACATACATTGTATCCACTCACATTCTATTGGCTGAAGCAAGTCAGATGGTCAAACTCAATGTTACCAGGGCTTGCCAATACAATCCATTTCAAGAAGAAGACCTGAAAAGGCACATGGTGAAAGTTTTACATATACAAATCCATTATAGGGTGGAAATGAAGATTTGGTTACAATAATTGGATCTAAAGTCCACCATGTTACCAGACACTCAAAATGCATTGTATCATTAATCTTCACAACACTTCCATGGGATGTATATTAATATTTGCTTGTTGGATGAGTGTTTCCCTATTGTATGCCTAATGGGCTAAGCACAGTGGTTTCTTTGTAAAAGAGTTCTGATATTCAGGCTCCTGTAGAGCGGGCAAAGTGGCTGGAGGACTCTGTTAAGCATGAAGAGGGAGCTGGAGTTATTTCTTAAATTCATATATGCAAGATACACATCTGATCCTAGAACAGCCAATGAACAGGAGAGCCTTTGTTTAGATTGGAAGAGAACTTCCACTGAGGATGCTCACTCTCTTTCTCCTTATCAACTGTGGGCCTCCCTCTTAGGATCACTTCCTGTATGTCAGTATTAAACCTTGTCCCTTCCCCTCCCCCCAGCACAGGCAGCTACACAAGTTAACACCCTGCATGTTTCCTCGTTGGGATTTTGCTGTTCTGCCGTTTTCATTCCAACCCTCATCCAATGTGGATATCAGAGAAACATTATTGAACAAAAATTAGAAACCACAAAAGACTATAATAAAAATTGTAAGATGGTACACTTGATATCTAAGCATTCAAATGATGGGATTGCTAGCTTCAAGGAAAAAGTAAAAGGGTGGAAATCTAGGACAAGGGTGATTTCCAGTCATTGTTCAAATCCCTCCTCCTCCCAAACATTTCCAAGGCCATTTCAATGTCATAGTCTGGAGCCTCAAATCTTGAGTGGTTTGCCAAGTCATTGTCCTTTAAAGGATGGATGAAAACCTATTTTTCTATTTAATAAATAATGTCCTCTAACAATTAGTACAAGGTGTTAGGCTATATAATTTTATTTTATCTCACTTTACTGAATATCTACTATATGTCAGGCACTACACTAGGTCAAAGTGACAATACACAGTCAAGTGTGGATATAGTGTACACACACACACACACACACAGAGGTTTAATCTTTGAGGTGTTGACAGTGTTTTATCTGAGTTATGAATAAGTACTAAGAGACACAATAGAGAGAGAAATTATTTCTTATGGAGGAAGGAGTAAGGCAAGAGTAGGTGCCTTGAAATCTATGAGAGAAGAAGAAGATGGAAAGTTTGAGAAGATTATGAGAAGAATGTAAAATGGCACAGAGTATAAAAACACATTGTCTTTCTCAGAGCCCTGCGTAGTGTCCTGAATGGCTGCCTCAGAGACTGCTGTGGCTGGGGAGTGTTATGTATGGAGTTGTGTCTCCCCAAAGAGGATGTGTTGAAGTCTTAACCAGAATTGACTATATTTGGGAATAAGGTCTTAGCAGAAGTCATCAAGTTGAACTGAGGTCATTAGTGTGGTGTCCTTATGGAAGGAGGAAATTTAGACATAGACAATCATGCTCAGAGGGAAGATGATAAGAAGGGACTCAGAGAGAAGACCATGGGAAGATGGAGGGTTGGAGTGATGCATCTATAACACCAAGAACACCAAAGATGCCAGCAAACCAGAAGTCTGAGGCAGGGAAGAATTCCCCTATGGCTTTCAGAAGGAGCACAGCACTGCTGACACACAGATTTCTGAGTTCTAGCCCCCAGAACTGCAAGACAACACATTTCTCTTGGTATAAGATGCCCAGTTCATGAAACTTCTTACAGCAGCCCTAGGAGACTCACACAGGGGGTTAAGAAGTTGCTGTTTCTTAGGGTTCTGGACTGGCCCCCATTTCAAATGCATTGTCTTTCATTTTACGCTTCTGCATCAGGGTTCATTTGAGAAGTGGGTTTTCTTTTATAAAGTGGACACGAAAACCTCAGATATAGAGCTTTGGGAATGTGTCAGGTGGATATTTCCAGTTGCAAATCACCAAAGCCTAGGTCCAGTGTCTTAAATAGCCAAGAAGATTTATGACATGTATAATTCTACAAGTCTGCAGGTGATGTGAGGCCCAGAGAAGTGTGACAGAGACGTTGATCAAGGCTCTGACTTCATTTTTGTGCAGTCTTCTGTAGACTTTTCACATGATTTCCTCCTCAGTTCCTTTTAAGGTAGTCCAAGAAGCTGCCAGAGTTCCAGCTTCGCCCCACAACACACTAGGCAGAATAGGGAAGAACAGTTTTGACTGGGTGTTACCAGCTGGAGCCTGGAGGTTCTCACTGATTCCCTGAGCCTGCACTGATGACAGGCCTGTGTTCTGCACCCACTGGGAGGGAAGGATTTGCCCTGATTCGCTTAGTCCACAGTTTCCATTACCTTTTGCTCCATAACAAAATACCCCAAAAGTTAGTAGTTCAAAACCACAACGTGGTATCGGTTCATGATTCTGTGGGTCAGGAATTTGGGCAGGACTCAGCTGGGATGGCTCACTCTCTTGCATACAATTGGCCAGGCTCAGTCACATGCTTGGAATCACTTGGAAAGTCAGCTCAGGTCACCCTGGAGGGTGTCGGTCACAGGTCTGCTGCTTGTCTGGGCTGCCTGGGTCTCCTTCTCTTCAGTGCGTCCTCTCCAGCAAGCCAGCTTGGGTTTACTCTCATGCACTCAGTGTTCTGTGAGGGTGAGAACAGAAGCTGTAAGGCCTCTTGACATCTACTCTTGAAAGGAGTATGATATAATTTCTATCGCATTATATTGGGCAAAGCAAGTCCTCATCTGTTGAATTTGTGATGTTTAAAATCTGTCATATCACCTTTACAGCTGGGGGAGGAGGCTCAAATCACCCAAACCACATAGCTCCTGAACAGAATGGACATTAGGGAGAAGACTGGCCTCAAGCTGGAGAGGAGACTGAAAGGTAGATTGAAATTAGGTTGTGAGGGGGCTCCGTATGCCTTGCTAGGCGTTGTAGGAGTGCTGAAATGTAGACTTCCATCTTTGGTCCTTCATCCTGTGCACGTCCCTGCAATGACTTCTTCTCAGGGCTATGTGTTCCAGGCCCCTTGGAAGTTAATGTATGCCCCGATCGGCCACAGGGAGGCTTGCTCTGATCTTCCCAAGATGGCACTCAAAGGCAGCATTTTAGATATCCAGTAGTGATAGAACTGGTGTACAGATGGCACCGCCTTAGAGAAATACATTTTGACTTGGTCATAATGCCCCCCTTGCTTTTTAAAAGCTGTGGATCGAAACCCAGAGTGAGCAGAGAACAGCTGTGTAGTGCCTGGATTGTTCATCTGCCATTAACTACCCTGTCAGTAAGTGACCCTGAAGAAATCTTTGTGTAAAAGGTATGGAGTGACCTGTGTCATGTTTTGGTTTCAAAGTGCCTTCTCAGTTTGGAGGTTACTTTATTGTCCCTCCTCCCCCTTCTAATAGGCGGAGTTTATCTTGTGACTTGTGAATTTCACCATGTTTTCTGTGACAACATAATTAATGATTCTGATGCATTCCAATTAGTAAACATGATTTAGGAGTGAATCATCATGGTTGTTTTTCTCAACCTGCAGATTAGGCCTGAGTAATGTTTCCAGGGGGGAGGGGGACAGCAGGGAGAGAGGGTAATGGTCCTTCCTCTTAGGGAGTGGGCCTGCCTTGGTTGTAACTCACAGTTCCAGGCAATGGGGAGCCACTAATGTCCTATTCCTAATTGCAGGGCAGATTTTCTATTCTGAGATTCAGTCTTAAGGTGCTTGGGGGAGCTATGAAATGTGTTCACACCCTCCTGTATTTCCCCCAGTGTGGGACATATGCTGCTAATTTGGGATTTTCCACTTTCCAGCAGCACATTATGCCCAGAAACAATTTTTCTTCCTGTTGGTCTAGTCCATGGGGCCAAGACCACCCCTGGGTGCTCACACACACTGTTCTCATTGTCATGTTTTTTTCTTGTTTTCTGGCCTTGACCAGGACAGCCCAGTCCACCCAATATATTTGTACATCAGCCAAGGGGCTCGGCTATAATTTAATTCTCTTTCCTTTGAAATCTCCTCCAAGCATATTGCAACTGATATGATCTCCAGTGACTAATGAAAACAAACACGAACATATTGACAGGGGAGGGTAATATATTGGTAGCATCTGAACTGCAGCTATAGTGAAAGTCACACTAAATGCCATATTTATCTCTGATCCTGTTCTATGCAGTTTGTCTAAGAAACACAGGATTCACCTTGTTTCTGGTGAAAATAAGTGAATTAATATTGTATAAATAAACAAGATAACCCTGTGCAGCATATTTGAGGACGGAAGAGTTAAGGGGCATGGATAATATTCCCTGGCAGATAATCTACTTCCTTCACTTGGAATCCTGGATCACAGGAAGGCACCAGTGAGAGTTGATAATAGGTACCTTGAACTTGAACCCTCCCATACCCTGGTGGAAGATACCTGAGCCCACAGGAGGAGTTTGAAAGAGTGAGAACTTCTCTCTTAAACTCAGTAGGATTAAGATTATGAGGAATCCTTTGGGGTACTAGAACAGAGCCAAGGATGAAAGTTGGGGAGATGGGATGGAGGAAGTGAACAGGGAAGAGGGAAGTCTTCTATTCACCTGGGGCCTTTCCAAATGGAAAATCCCGCCCTGGAACCTGCAACGTTTCTTGCACGGTTCCTGGCTGGGCCTCCCTGATCAGGAGTGGTTAGTTGACAAGGAAGACCTGGAGCTTTTTGTGTCTCACTAGAGCCAATAGCTGCTGTGGCTGCTACAACTACCGTTCCATATGAGCAGCTCCTTTCTGCTCCTGCATGCCACTGGAGACCACCCTTGCTCATCAACATGTGGCTGAAGGAGCCTGGGCCCTGAGGGAAAGGGAACCTATTTACAGTGAATTATTTAATTAGAACCAGGAGCAAGGGTCCACTTCTGCCATTGTCTGGCAGGCTAATCCCAGGACAGCTCCAGATGTCTGGGATTATTTAATCTGCAGAATCCATTAGGCTTGTCAAGGTGGGGAGTAGGGGTTGGACAGCAAATAATGTGGAAAGCGGTTAAGGGGTGTGACCTTCCTGCATCTTCAACAGCAGCTCTAGGAGAGTGAGCGGGCACTTGGGGAACAGGTGATAGAAGGAGGGAGGTACAAGGCGAGGTAGATCTGGATGGGCTTCATGCCTCTCCCCACCCCCACCCCCCCAGGAATTTCTCACTGTTGCTTTTCAACATTGAATGCCCATGGAATCTCTTGGGACTTCACGAAATGCTGGTACCTGGGTTTTACCAACTCCTCCAGATTTGGATTAAATCAGTCCAGTTTGTGGCCTGTACATAAGGGTTAGGATGCTGCAGGTGAGGAGGTCGAAAGGGAATGGTGAGATTTTATTATTTCAGAGTAGAGATCTGGAAGGGCCCCTACAGAGCACGGCTTCTCAGGTGAGCAACAAGCCAAGAGGGAAATTACCTATATGGATGGATGGATTAGTGGCAAAGAGAGGGCCAAAACTTCAAACTATTGAGTTCCCAGGACAATTAATATTCCTATTTACCACTCTTCTTTCCCTTACCAGTCATGTAGCCTTCGTCCAGTGTCATTTTCCTCATCTGTAAAATGGATATCATCACCTAATCTACTCCTTTCCTATTATTGCCATGAGGATTAGGGTTCATGAAGATGCTGGGCAAGCAGTCTAGGGAAGACGGAAGAAACAGCAGAGCGGTGTCCCCACTCCATGCCTTCCCACTGTACCTAGAATAAACTTCAGACTCTACTCAGACCCACAGACCCCACGTGGTGGGGCCCTTGTCTACACGTCCAGGTTCAACTCCTGCCATTACCTTCTGTGTTCACCATGTTCTAGACACAGTGGCATGTCTCTGCTCTGGTACACTGAGTTCATCCTTTTTCTGCAATTTCTTTTTCCTCCACCTGGACTGCAGGAGCCCTCTATCTTTTCTTGGGGTTTTAATGATCCCAATTAGCTTGACTGGCAGAGGGCTAAGCAGTGATGACTCCGTGTGGAATTAGAAACGAGTAGGGATTGTGACTGAAAAGGAAGCAGAGTATATAGAAAAGCTGATGGCGGGGTAGTGTGGAGGTGGAACCTTGATTTTTACCTCAGGGAGGAGGAGCTAGCATGAAGGAAACTTGTCCTGTGGCAGAAAGCTCGGTAACTAAGACAGCAAATTCCCAAAGCACCTTCTAAATCAAAATGCCTTTGAGGAGATGAGACATGAGACTCTTAAGGATTCTGGTTCTCACTTAGTTTCCTTTTTTCCCTTTATGGATTTCTGTACTGCATTTCACTTTATGGATTTCTGTACTGTATTGCACTTATTTCCTCATCCATCTGCATATGAACTGTGAGCTCAGTGAGCAGAAGGGATAGTCTTCATCTTTACCATATCCCAGCACTGAATACAAAACATGCTAAGTCACATGGATGCCCTGGAGCAGCAATCCATTCAGTGAGCGGGTGAGAGGGAGCAAGGGAAAAGAGAGGAAACAATGGAGGTAGAGGATTGCATTCATGCTGAAAGAAATCTCACCAGCTTCACGATTTGAAGAGAAGGAGCAGGAGCAAACACAATCTCTTTTCCTCTGCACCCCCCCACAGTTCTTATCTATGTACTGGTATATTTTACAGAGCTATCATCAAACATCTCCATAACTGGACATTTTGTTTAGCAAATAGTGTTTTGAACAACACCTTACATGGTCTCATATTCTTCATAATTACTGTGAGAGCTGCAGAATATTTTATCCAGTTAAAGCACTGCAATTTATGTCACGGCCTTCGCTGTTCCTGTTGTTGGACATGTAGGCTGTTTTCAATTTCTGCTGTTATAAAGGATGCTGCAGTGAAGAGAAGTACCCTCCTTGTGAACTATCTCCTCATCTAAATTACAATGAATGAGATTATTGGGTCAAAGGGCACAAACCTTTCTATGGTTTTCAGTATACACTGCCATGTTCCTGATTTACATCCACTGTCAGAAAGTTTCATCAGTTTCCCCTTAAACGATGGTACCAGCGTTATTACTACATCTTTCCTGCCAAGGTAAAGATATAAAAACATACTTTGTTGTTTAATTTGCATTTTGTTACAGGCGGAACCTATTCCCCTATTTGCTTACCATGTATACTCTGTACTGTTTATGTTACTTGCCATTAAGGAAGCATTTATGATATTTGCATATATTAGAATTAAAATTTTTATATATTATAACTAGTAATCCATTTCTCTAACATTTGAGAGAAATACTCTTCCTGCTGTTTTCTTTTTCATTATGATTAGTTGGTCCCTGTACTGAGGTTGTATATTGTTTTTTTCCTTTCAGAATTCTTTCAAAGATCAGAAACTATTGACTAAGTACATATAAAAACTCTCAATTCTCTTATGTGCAATTGTTGACCATAACGTTATTCAATAAATTTGTAATTTTAGACACACACTTTAGATATAATTTAATGTTTCTCCATGCTGTAATCCAGTGCAAGTTTAGAGTCTGTATGCGAGAGACTTAAGGAAAAATCTTGTTCAAAGGGAGGGCAGGCTCCTTAACTTGAAGTTGCATTTCTCCAGCATGCACACTGTTCTCAGTGACACTGCATGTTGTTTAGTAGCTTTATGATGGGGGGTGACTCTAATGGAGATTGTGAATAGAGAAAGGCTAATGCTCTCCAGACCAGGACCCCACTGTGATTATTTTGGGTTCAAGGCACTTTCTCATGCATGGGATTCTCCTCCATTAAAAAAAATATTAGTGAGGCACCTGGGTGGCTCGGTGAGTTAAGCCTCTGCCTTCAGTTCAGGTCATGGTCTCAGGGTCCTGGGATCAAGCCCCGCATCTGGCTCTTTGCTCAGCAGGGAGCCTGCTTCCTCCTCTCTCTCTGCCTGTCTCTGCCTACTTGTGATCTCTCTCTGTCAAAAAAATAAATAAAAATCTTTAAAGAAATATCAGAAATTGCATTCTGTGTTTTTTAATAAAGATGAGTATAATTTTGGCTGGATTTATTATTATAGGATTCCCTTTTTCTTATTTTAAAACACGTTAATTAAAATATGTTTTATGGGGGGCGCCTGGGTGGCTCAGTGGGTTAAGCTGCTGCCTTCGGCTCAGGTCATGATCCCAGGTCCTGGGTTCAAGCCCCACATCGGGCTTTCTGCTCAGCAGGGAGCCTGCTTCCTCCTCTCTCTCTGCCTGCCTCTCTGCCTACTTGTGATTTCTCTCTGTCAAATAAATAAATAAAATCTTTAAAAAAAAATATATGTTTTATGGGCCACTAATCTGTGCCTATTGTATCTAATGGATTAGTCAGTCCTGTCCCAAAGTCACCCCTTAGCTCTACTTAACTTTATCTATCTACCTATTTATCTAAATAATTAAGTCTTCTTCTTGCCTTTTCATTCAGTTCCTCAGATATACATTTCTATCTATATCAGAATCACAGTATTTTAACAATTATTGCTTTTAAAAAATATGTTCTAAAAGCTGTTAGAGTTGATTTATACCCCAGACTTCATTTTAGACCTCTTAACCACTTATTTACAAAATGAACTAGAACTCTTGTTATTATAACAACAACAACAAAAAACTCTGTTGAAGTTGCATTGTGTTTGTAACTTATTACAAAGAGATATGACTTCTTTATAAAAGTACAATAGCTTGATATTCTACTGCAGAATCAGTATACCATGACCATGCTACAGAGAGGGTGTAGAGGGAATTAAGAGAGAGGCAGGAAATAAGATAAAAAAGAACCTGTAGTCTGCTAAGGTGGGCTGCCAACTAGGGGTACTCAGTGAGGCTGGGACACAAACTCCTGTAAGTTGCATAGTCCCAGAAGAAGGTTGTAAACCAGCACTGCAGGACAAGAGCAAATCTATTTTTCTGATTAGGGAAATAGGAATGTCCTTCGGCAGAGATTGAAGACCATCCTTTGATCAAACCTCTTAATCTCCTAATTCTAAAGTGGCTATTGTAGCCCCTCAGTGTCGTATTAATTATGAGTGAGTTTAAAAAACAATTTTTTTTCCACTGTATATTTTTTCCTGTTTTGTCGAAGATTATTTGACCGTAGAGTTGAGGGTCCATATCTGGGCTCTCTACTCTGTTCCACTGGTCTATGTGTCTGTTTTTATGCCAGTACCATGCTGTCTTGGTGATCACAGCTTTGTAGTAAAGCTTGAAATCAGGTAACGTGATGCCCCCATTTTTATTTTTGTTTTTTAACATTTCCTTAGCGATTTGGGGTGTATTCTGATTCCATACAAATTTCTGGATTATTTGCTCCAGCTCTTTGAAAAATACCGGTGGAATTTTGATTGGAATGGCATTAAAAGTATAGATTGCTCTAGGCAGTATAGAGATTTTAACAAAGTTTATTCTTCTGATCCAAGAGCATGGAATGGTCTTTCATCTTTTTGTGTCTTCTTCAATTTCTTTCATGAGTGTTCTGTAGTTCCTCGAGTACAGATCCTTTACCTCTTTGGTTAGGTTTATTCCCAGGTATCTTATGGTTCTTGGTGCTATAGTAAATGGAATCGATTCTCTAATTTCCCTTTCTGTATTTTCATTGTTAGTGTATAAGAAAGCCACTGATTTCTGTACATTGACTTTGTATCCTGCCACGTTACTGAATTGCTGTATGAGTTCTAGTAGTTTGGGGGTGGAGTCTTTTGGGTTTTCCATATAAAGAATAAGTCTCTTCAATAAATGGTGCTGGGAAAACTGGACAGCTATATGTAGAAGAATGAAACTCGACCATTCTCTTACACCGTACACAAAGATAAACTCAAAATGGATAAAAGACCTCAACATGAGACAGGAATCCATCAGAATCCTGGAGGAGAACATAGGCAGTAACCTCTTTGATATCAGCCACAGCAACTTCTTTCAAGATATGTCTCCAAAGGCAAAGGAAACAAAAGTGAAAATAAACTTTTGGGACTTCATAAAAATCAAAAGCTTCTGCACAGCAAAGGAAACAGTCAACAAAACAAAGAGGCAACCCACGGAATGGGAGAAGATATTTGCAAATGACAGTACGGACAAAAGGTTGATATCCAGGATCTATAAAGAACTCCTCAAACTCAACACACACAAAACAGACAATCAGATAAAAAAAATGGGCAGAAGATATGAACAGACCCTTCTCCAATGAAGACATACACATGGCTAACAGACATATGAAAAAATGTTTATCATCACTAGCCATCAGGGAGATTCAAATTAAAACCACATTGAGATACCACCTTACACCAGTTAGAATGGCCAAAATTAGCAAGACAGGAAACAACATGTGTTGGAGGGGATGTGGAGAAAGGGGAACCCTCTTACACTGTTGGTGGGAATGCAAGTTGGTGCAGCCACTTTGGAGAACAGTGTGGAGATTCCTCAAGAAATTAAAAATAGAGCTTCCCTATGACCCTGCAATTGCACTACTGGGTATTTACCCCAAAGACACAGATGTAGTGAAAAGAAGGGCCATCTGTACCCCAATGTTTATAGCAGCAATGGCTACGGTCGCCAAACTGTGGATAGAACCAAGATGCCCTTCAACGGACGAATGGATAAGGAAGATGTGGTCCATATACACTATGGAGTATTATGCCTCCATCAGAAAGGACGAATACCCAACTTTTGTAGCAACATGGACGGGACTGGAAGAGATTATGCTGAGTGAAATAAGTCAAGCAGAGAGAGTCAATTATCATATGGTTTCACTTATTTGTGGAGCATAACAAATAACATGGAGGACAAGGGGAGTTAGAGAGGAGTAGGGAGTTGGGTGAAATTGGAAGGGGAGGTGAACCATGAGAGACTATGGACTCTGAAAAACAATCTGAGGGTTTTGAAGGGGCAGGGAATGGGAGGTTGGGGGAACCAGGTGGTGGGTATTAGAGAGGGCATGGATTGCATGGAGCACTGGGTGTGGTGCAAAAACAAGGAATACTGTTATGCTGAAAATAAAAAAAAAACAATTTTTTTATGCCATTATCCTAAGACCAATAAATTGTGATAGGAATAAGAGACAGAGATCAGGGAGTAGAGGTGGGCCAATATGGAACCACTTTGCATCATCACTCATGATCAGTTAACTTTTTCTCCTTTTTCTCTTATTTTATGTTTCCTTATAATTTTCTAAGTTTATAGTTTTCTTACATGAAAAGCAGCCATTTTACGATAGATTGGCAAAATTCAGAGGCCTTCTCTCTAAGTCCAAGTCTTTAATGATGAAAATTAACAAGCACTATAATTCAAGCTAATGACTTACAGCTGTTGTCTGTTATGACTAGACATAACTCTAATATGAGGGCCATTAGAGTAGATTGAATAACTTTAATGCAGAGAAAATTTGGATGTATACCATGTTTAATAAGTCAAATACACAGGTTACATTTGGCATGCTGTTTCCCTTTATGATTCATGAAAAAGACCTAGGGTGGGAAGATTTCAGTGCCTCCAAGAAAAAGATAAAAGATACGTGATCTGAGAACTCAAACTTTGAAAATTTCAAGGACAATGTTTTACTTCAGCTTTCAGGTTATGAGGCACATTGGCACACTCTGTTGGAACATCTACTGTGGGTCTATGCCCGCCTACCCTTCATACCTACAATTACACACATATCTTTATTTACTTAGAGAAATCTTCCTCATTCAAATAAGTCAAATAATGACTTATATACTTACTGGGGGATACCACATGAGTTTCCAACACTGATTAGTGTTGATTAGTATATGTGTAAATCAACAACAACAAAATCATCCGGTATTTGTGGGAGCGCAACAGATTCAAAAAAGAGTGGCTAAACTGAATAAACAAAGAAAATTTCCCTTAACCAAATAGGAAATCCAGTTTAAATTTAATCATCAACTGGTCATGTCCCCTGACATCAAACAGCAGAATGTAAATTGTTTCTTGGAGATTTAAAAACCCCAATAAAAATTCCTGTTGGTTAAATACCAATGAATACAAACTAAAAATTTTTAAAAATCACAAAATACACATGAAAGAAATCATCATAATTAGGAGTCACCAGAAATAAGAAACCAAGGGATCAGACCCAGAAAGAATGCAAATACAGAAATTATTGTTTCAAAATACATTTATTCAATATTTTAAAATTAATTAAAAAAATTATGTCAAGAGTTTTATTAGTCAACTTGGGATACCATAACAAAATGCCGCAGGCTGGTTAAACAACAGAAATTTATTTTCTCAAAGTTTTGGTTGCTGGGAACTTTAGATTAAAGTGTCAGCTAATTTGATTCTTGGTGAGAACTCTCTTCCTGGTTTGCAGACAGCCATCTTCTTGCTGTGTCCTCACATGGCAGCGAGAATGAGCTCTAGTGTTTCTGGTGTTTAGGCAACAACACTGTCAGACTAGGGACTCTACCTCTGACTTCAATTCAACCTTTATCACTCTCTCACAGGCCCTCTCTCCAAATACAGTCCTATACGTGGTTACAAGTTCAGCATATGAATTTGCAGTAGCAAGAAAACACAATAATTAAAACTAAAAAAAAAAAAATCAATAGATGGGTAAAATAGAGTATTAAATGTGAAGATAGAATTGGTTATCAGGAAGATAAATTTAAAGAAATTCCCTAGACACAGTAGGGTAACCAAGAAATAGAAAATACTATAATAGTTAAGAAGCTTGGGAGATGGAGTGATGTTTAATAGGTAATTAATCAAGTACCAGGAGGAGAGGATAGAGAAGATGGATGAGGGGCAATACTGGGACGCTAATGGATGCAAATTTTCCAGAACTCATAAAAGTTCTTGTATTTTTAAATTCAAGAAGTCCTAGGAATTCCAAAGGGGATCAATAAAAAGAAGCTAACCTAGATACAATTAACAAAAATTGTGAAAGACCAAGGATAAAGATCTTGAAAGCAACCAGAGAGAAAATACAGAGGACTTGCAAACAAATACCACTTAAAGAGTTACCTGATTTTGTAAAAGTATCAGTGAAAGTCAGAAGATGGTAGAATAGCATCTTCACAGTGTTAGAAGGAAAATAAAATTTCAACATATGCATGAGTGCATGCACATGCATGCTCAAGGAGGGTAAAATATTTCAAAAGATACAAAGAAAACAGACATTTATCATAAATAGAACCTCTATAAAGAATATCCTAAATCCAAGTTTTTTTCTTTTTTAATTACAGAGTTATGACATATTAAGGGTCAGTGAAATCAACTCATTGGATTATTAACTTTTTATATTTTAAAATTTCTTTCTCATACATTCTTTTGTCATATTTTCCATGTCATTTTCTGACTAAATCTTCCTCATTTTCATCATTATATTCAATTATATTTATGTATTATAAATTATTCAGCCAATTCCCTGTTAATGGACAATGCTTCCTACTCTGTCATCTTCCCAGAATCCTGTCCTACTCTTTGAATTACTATAACAGTATTATAGATTAAAAGGTCCTTACCATAGGTTAAAAGGTCCTCTAAATCTAACCCAGTGATTCTCACTTGTTTGCAAGAACTGAGGAAGTGTGTATATATATATATATATATATTTTTTTTTTTTTTAAATGAATGATCAGGCACCATCCCTAGAAGTCTCAGTCTAGCCTCATGTCTTTCCACTTTGTCTTTTACTCTCTGTGCTCCAACTTTAATATTCTCCCTGTTTCTTGAACATGTGTTGCAGCTAGGTGTGGTAAATATTTTACAAATGATGGCTCTCTGGGAAGAATAATCCTGATTTGCAAATTTGGCAAAATTTTCACTGTGTATATATCCCCAGCATGTCTGGTTTCCAGCTACCAATGAGATATCACTGAACACAGAGCTGGGAAGAGATGTTAACAATGGCTTGAATTAGCTGGTATGAGTAGGCGCCATCATGTCACTGATTCTATGCCTGTGCTCCTGGTCTCTATACCTGAATGCTCCTTACTTCCCCCACTGCTCACCACAGTGTTTTAATCTTCAGATTTCTAATTAAATGTTCTTTTTTAAGGGAGCTCTTTCCCTAGTTCTTGACTAGGCTGTATCTTCTTCACATATACCTATGCTGCACTGTACTTTACTGTTAATAATCATATTTTATATTAATGTTTGATATCAATCTTCCCAATTTATCTGCCAATGAGTATAGGGGCCATGCCTTTCCTGCTCATCTTTGTATCACCACTCTCTGAGTTGTGGCCTGTTATGGCACAATACATAGAATGGGAGCTTAAATAACAGATGTGTATTTTCTCACAGTTCTGTAGGCTGGAAATCTGAGATCAAGGTGCTAACATGGTCAGGTTCTTGAATTCTCTCTTCCTGGCTTGAAGGTGGCCACCTTTTCTCATTGTGTGCTCATATGGTAGAGAAAGAAAGAAAAAGATCAAATTCTCTGGTGACTCTTCTTATAATGGCAATAACCCATTATGAGGGTCTTACTCGTATGTCCTCATGACACTGTGTTAAGTGCTACAACAGAGAGCAAAATGGACGCAGCTACTATGTGAATGGAACTTTAAGTCTAAGGGGGATAGACATTAATCAAATAATCATGCTAATAAGTGTGTAAACTACAACTGGAAGAGTGAGGTGAAAGAAAGGTATATTTAGTCTTTGAAATGAAATAAAGAATTATAACCTAGACTCAGTGGCTGGTTGTCTGGGAAGACTTCCTTGAGGAAGCAATGCTTAGCTGAACTGAAAGAAGAGTTAGAATTAATTGAGAATAGGGAAGCCATGGGCACTCTGGAACATGGAAACAGCATGTGGAAAAGCCCTGTGGTAGGAAGAACATGCAGATTCTGACAAACTGAAAGAATGCCAGTGTAACTAGAGCTCAGAGTAAGAGGGAGAGCATAGTGAGAAATGAGGCTGGAACAATAGTTAGGTGCCACATCATATATAGCTTTGTGGACTATATTAAGGGCTTTGTTGACTATCTTTATGAAGGCACAAAATGATACCTACAATTTTCCTTGATCTACAGATAAGCTAAGCTCTCCAGGAAGTATAAAACTACCCTCTTTATGGAAACAATTAGTGTTATCATTGTCCTGGCAAGACTGAATAGGAGGGATGAAGCCCATATTTACAGTCTTGGCTCAGGGCCCTATCAGAGACAAGGACAAGACCTTTCTTAGTTCTACATATTGCTTACATGCAACAGCTGCTACAGGAATATCCAGACAAGTTTCACCAAGAACAGAAATATCTGAGGATCCAAATAATTGAAGAGCCTTACTTCCTACCCCAGGGACATTCTTTTTTTTTTTTAATTTAAACTTTATTTTATTTTTTCAGTGTTCCAAGATTCATTGTTTATGTATCACACCCAGTGTTTCATACAATACACGCCCTCCTTAATACCCACCACCAGGCTCACCCAACCCCCCATCCCTCTCCCCTCCAAAACCCTCAGTTTGTTTCTCAGAGTACACAGTCTCTCATGGTTCATCTCCCCCTCCAATTTCCCCCAATTCCCTTCTCCTCTCCATCTCCTCATGTCTTCCATGTTATTCCTTATGTTCCACAAATAAGTGAAACCATATGATAATTGACTCT
>NW_019154106.1:44328326-44329729 GCF_002288905.1 Enhydra lutris kenyoni | reverse complement strand
CTCTCTAATAGTCCTATTTGAGGTAGTCTGAAGTCTGTGCCCCAAGTGTTCTGGCCATTGTCCACGGAGGACAAACGGAAGGACCGTCAGTTGGTTCTTGGGTCCTGTCTGTCTCCCGCTTTGTCTGGGTGGGGCTGGAGTCCCCACTTACTTTTTCCTGTCCTGCTGCGGGTGGAGAACTGGGAGTTTCAGCGAGTCAGGGATCCTTTGTGCCCGACCTCTTCTCAACCTTCTTGAATAAAATAAAGAGAAGAACATGAATCAAAACCGTTTCCCACTGAGCTCATGCCTAATTATCAAGTGAAGCCAAATTAGATCATTCTTTGTACCCGTTGCTCTGAGACAGGCAATCCTTGAAACTTCTCTGGGCTTCTCATGGGATCCCATGCACACACAGCATGATCATGATCGGCTTTCATCATACCTGCAGTAATTGTCGATTTTAAGTGCGCGTCCTAAAACGCAATTATGCAGCACCTGGACCCACCCAACTGGAGAGTTTTAGGACCCCTCCACCTGATCTTTCCACTCTCAAGCTCCCCTGGAAAGTCCAAAGTCCTGACTTGCTGCCTTCAGCACAAAGAGTGCCTAGAAAGAAGCTTCTCACTGTCGCCCGGATCTCCAAGTCTGAACGCGCAGTGCACAATCCTCAGCCTCCACACACTCCCCCAGCGCGACTACAAGTGAAGCCTTGCTGTTGCATTGGCAGCCCCCAGCTGCAAATCCCCCCACCCACAGGGCGGACTGTGGATGTGGTTGGTGAGCCTGCATCACGGGGCTGTGGATGCAGGCAGAGACCCCACCCAGGCAGACTAGCCCCAAGTGTGCCGCAAGTGACGGGAACCATGGTGCACCCCTCTCCTCAGTCCCCAAAAGCTTTAGCACTTTAGGGCACACCACCTTGGGCCATATCTCTTCCCCTTCACCGTTGGTGGGCTCTACTTGGGGATACCCTGTTTCCACGACGTCCTCATTCAGCGTTCCTCCTTTTTAACCCTTGGTGTGGCACTGCCACGAGAGAATAAAAGCTCCGGACTGGAGAACTCTGTATAGTGTAGGTATACTGGCATGGCTGGGGGGCAGTGCGGGGAACCAGCAATGGCAGACCTGGTTAGTAGGACGCAAATGCACATGGGCACAGAGGAAAGGATGGTGAACTGAACAAGGGACAGGGCTCAGGTTGGTGGATCCCAGGCTCAGTGCATCCTAGAGGCTGCACACAGACAGTGCCTGCTCAGACCCAGTCTGGGACTTTAGGGCTCAGCTTGGACTTGAGCTTTGGCCCTAGTCTTTCCAACTGGAGGTGCAGAGCTGAATTGGTGAGGGCAACATGGCAGAGACTGAGTGGCATGGAGTTTGGGCTCTGCCACTTGAGCCTCTTGTAGGTGACTGTTCTCAGGTGC
>NW_019154106.1:44326748-44328078 GCF_002288905.1 Enhydra lutris kenyoni | reverse complement strand
CCTTCCAAGCCAACATTCATTCCTTACTCTGAGATCTTTGGTGGCTACAAACATGGGCTAGTGGTGTGTGACAGTAATTAAGTGTGTACCTGGAGGGTGCTAGTGTGACTTTCAGCAATTTCAAGCTTTACTTTGTCAATCTCAATCTCTCTACACTTTTATTAAGGGAACAGTGTAGCGAGCCCAGAAATAAACTGATGATTATATGGTTGCTTAATCTATGACAAAGAGGGCAAAAATATGCAATAGGAAAAAGATTGTCTCTTTGACAAATGGTGTTGGAAATCTGGACAGCTGCATGCAATAAAGAATGAAACTGGACCAAGTTCTTATGACATACACAAAAATAAACTCAAAATGGATTAAAGTGGTTTTAATTTGAATCTCCCTGATGGCTAGTGATGATGAACATTTTTTCAAGTGTCTGATAGCCATTTGTATGTCTTCATTGGAGAAGTGTCTGTTCATGTCTTCTGCCCATTTTTTGTCATGATTATCTGTTTTGTGTGTGTTGAGTTTGAGAAGTTCTTTATAGATCCTGGATATCAGCCTTTGTCTGTACTGTCATTTGCAAATATCTTCTCCTATTCTGTGGGTTGCCTCTTTGTTTTGTTGACTGTTTCCTTTGCTGTGCAGAAGACTTTAATCTTGATGAAGTCCCAAAAGTTCATTTTCACTTTTGTTTCCTTTGCCTTTGGAGACATAGCTTGAATGAAGTTGCTGTGGCTGACATCGAAGAGGTTACTGCCTATGTTCTCGTCTAGGATTCTCCTCTAGGATTCTCATGTTGAGGTCTTTTATCCATTTCGAGTTTATCTTTGTGTATGGTGTAAGAGAATGGTCGAGTTTCATTCTTCTACATATAGCTGTCCAATTTTCCCAGCGCCACTTATTGAAGAGACTGTCTTTTTGCCGCTGTATAGTTTTGACTGCTTTGTCGAAGATTATTTGACCATAGAGTTGAGGGTCTGTATCTGGGCTCTCTACTCTCTTCCACTCGTCTATGTGTCTGTTTTTATGCCAGTACCATGCTGTCCTGGTGATCACAGCTTTGTAGTAAAGCTTGAAATCAGGTAATGTGATGCTGCCCATTTTTTTTTCCCAACATTTCCTTAGCAATTCGGGGTCTCTTCTGATACCATACAAATTTTAGGATTATTTGCTCCAGCTCCTTGAAAAATGCTGGTGGAATTTTGATCGGAATAGCATTAAAAGTATAGATTGCTCTAGGCAGTATAGACATTTTAGCAATGTTTATTCTTCTGATCCAAGAGCATGGATAAGTCTTCCATCTTTTTGTGTCTTTTTCAATTTCTTTCATGAGTGTTCT
>NW_019154106.1:44126362-44326148 GCF_002288905.1 Enhydra lutris kenyoni | reverse complement strand
GGAGTATTATGCCTCCATCAGAAAGAATGAATACCCAACTTTTGTAGCAACATGGACGGGACTGGAAGAGATTATGCTGAGTGAAATAAGTCAAGCAGAGAGAGTCAATTATCATATGGGTTCGCTTATTTGTTGAGCATAACAAATAACACGGAGGACATGGGGAGATGGAGACAAGAAGGGAATTGAGGGAATTTGGAGGGGGAGATGAACCGTGAGAGACTATGGACTCTGAAAAACAATCTGAGGGTTTTAAAGGGGTGGGGGGTGGGAGGGTGGGGGAGCCTGGTGGTGGGTGTTATGGAGGGCAAATATTGCATGGAGCACTAGGTGTGGTCCATAAAAAATGAATTCTGTTACACTGAAAATAAATTAAGTAAAAAATACTTAATTAAAAAAAATGGATTAAAGTGCAAGACCTGAAATCACAAAAATCCTAGAACACAATACAGGCAGTAGTTTCTCTGACATTGCCATAGAAGCTTTTTTCTAGATATGAGAACTCAGGCAAGGGAAACAAAGGGAAAAATAAACTATTAGTACCATATTGAAAGAAAAATCTTCTGCACAATGAAGGAAATAATCCACAAAACCAAAAGACAACCTACTGAGTGTGAAAAGAGATTAACAAATGATATAACCAATAAAGGGTTAGTATAAAAAATATATAAAGACCTTGTACAGCTCAACACCAAAAGGTAAAGAATCAAATTTAAAAATGGGCAGAAGACAGGAAAAGACATTTCTCCAAAGACAAACACATGGCCAACAGAAACATGAAAAGACACTCAACATCATTAATCACCAGAGAAATATGAGTCAAAACCACATCAAGGTATCACCTCACAACTGTCAGAATGGCTCAAACCAAAAACACAGTAAACAACAAATGTTCACAAGATTTTGGCAAAAAACAGTCCTCATGCAGTGTTGGTGGGAATGCAAATGGTTACACCCACTGTGGAAAACACTATGGCATTTCCTCAAAGTATTAGAAATATAACTGCCATGTGATCCAGTAATTCCACTATTCTGTGTTTACCAAAAGGATATGAAGACACTAATTTGAAAAGACAAATGCACCCCCATGTTTATTGCAACATTATTTACAATTGCCAAATATGGAGGCAACTCAAGTGTCCATTGATAGATAAAAGGATAAAGAAGATGTGGTATACACACAGTCAAAAATGACTCAGTCATAAGAAGGAATGTAATCTTGCCATTTACAACAGCACAGATGGGTCTAGATAGCATAATGCCAAGTGAAAGGAGTCAGCCAGAGAAAGATAAATACCATAGGATTCCACTCTTATGGGTAACTTAAGAATCAAAGCAAACAAAGAAAAAAACAGAAACAAAAAAATGGACTCTAAAATAAGGAGAGCAAACTGGTGGTTGCCAGAGGGGAGGTGGGTGGGAGGATGGGTGAATAGGTTCTTGTCGTGATGAGTAATGAATAGAATTGTTGAATCACCACCCATACCCCCAAAACTAATATGTAATATGCAAACTGTATTATAATTATGCTAGAATTTTAAAAATAATAAAAATTAAAAAAAAATAGGGCTCCCTGGGTGGCTCAGTCAGTTATCCATCTGACTCTTGACTTTGGCTCAGGTCATGATCTTAGAATCTTGAGATCAAACCCCCCGTGGCTCCTCACCAAGTGTGGAGCCTGCTTAAGATACTCTCCTTCTCTCTCTGCTCTTCCCTGCTCATGCACTGTCTCTCTCTAAAAAATAATATGATAAAATAAAATAAAATAAAAGTCATTTGACCATTTGTTTCTTGATTTTATGATCTTATGTCATAACATTATACCTAGAAATCAGGGTAGATTGGAAACAATCTTGTTTGGAAACACAATTTTATGGCAAGCTGATAAACTCTACATGTAACAAGTATTTTTCACTATTTTAAGTTAGATTCCTGCACTTATTCATTTCAAGTTTTTTAAAAAGATGATTTACCAGGGTGTGCCAGAGTCTTGTGCGTGGTTGAAAATTCTTATGTGAGTTTTTAATGCATTGAGGAGGATGATGCCTAATGGATTACTCCTTCAGTTCTACACAATTTGAGTATGAACGAGACTCAGGAAACACCAAAACTACAATGACAACTATAGCCGACTAGCCACAACACCACAAATTCATTCTCTTCGGCCTGGAGGGATCCCGAGTTGTCAAACTACATGGAGAATCTCAACTGAAAATGATTGCACTGCCGTCCACATGTAGGAAACATGGAAGTTGCCTAACAATGAAAATTTAATTGTCTTAACAATGAAAAGATAAAGAGACTGGGGGAAAAGAACAACTCTTCTAGATCTTTAAGAGAGGTTAGCACAGGGCAAACCTTTGCCCTTAAGATTGGAGAGACAATTGAATACAGGGAGTAATGTCTTACCAGAACCAAGGCTCAACAAGGGCAGACCTCAGTGCTTGGAGCCAGTGCTGGGCCAGGATAACCTGACTGTGAACTGCTGAGCTGCGGGAGGCTTGGTGTGGACAACTCTGAGAGTTAAAAGCTCCAGGGGAGGGGTGCCTATGTGGCTCAGTCAGTGAAGCATCTGACTCTCCGTTTGAGCTCAGGTCAAGATCTCCCTGTCCTGGGATTGAGCCCACCCCCACCTGGGGTCCTCACTTGGTGTGGAGTCTGCTTCAGATTCTTTCTCCCCCCCCTCTGCCTCTCTCCATTCCCACTGTCTCTGTCTGTCTGTCTCTCTCAAATGAATAAATAAAACATTTAAAAAACTGAAAAACTACCAGGGCACTCACTCATAGGGGACTCACCACAGATGTGACTTTTGCATTTTACCCTAAGAACTTGACCAGGTTCTCACAGTACACATGAGAGAAAAGTCCACTGGTGGGATTCGCCTCCTGGAACTAGACACATCCTGGAGTGAATAACAGAGAAAAACCTCCTCATGTTCCCAGCGAGGGAGGGAAAAGGAACCATTTTTAATATTCCAGAGCTTCTTCTCTAGAAGGCCTGCCCTCAGGACAAACCAGTTAACCAGAGCCTAAAATGCCGACATATTATCATGGCCTAATCAACTGGGGTCGGGTGGGAGGGAAGTACCCACTTATAGTCACCTCTAGCCTTCCAATAGCCAGATGAGCCTAGAACCAAAGGGATGACATCACTGGATTTTAGAATAGACAAAGCATGAGAAAGACATTTATGGCAGAAGGAAGGAATGCAATTTTGTGTTCATGGGGTCTTCTGGACTCTCAGAGTAGGAAAATAGGAAAGCCATCTGACTCTCCCACAGAGTGGGGTAAACTTGCCCTGGGGGCTGCTCTCCCACCACCACAGACACCTTCTTTGCTATAGACATCAGGAGAAATTCCTTCTGATGACGGACATTTGGAAAGCAGACAGGCAGGAACAAGGGGTCCCCACTCTAAGAGGAAACCACTCTTAAAGGATTTTACATTACCCTGGAAGGAGCCCTCTACCCTTCCCCATATGATAGATAGGTGACAAAAATCTGATTAGATGTCAGGCACAGGGAGGGTTAATCAGATTGAAACAGCCTGCCAACAAGCCCATAAAAATTGGAGGATAGACCATGAGAGACTGTGGACTCCCAGAAAAAACCTGAGGGTTTTAAAGGGGAGGGGAGTGGAGGGATGGGTGAACCCAGTGATGGGTATTAAGGAGGGCATGTACTGCATGGAGCACTGGGTGTTATACGTAAACAATGAATCTTGGAATACTACATCAAAAACTGACATATGTATGGTGACTAACATAACATAATAAAAAAAATAAATGGAAAAAAAAGAGAAAGGGGCACCTGGGTAGCTCAGTTGGTTAAGCAACTGCCTTCAGCTCAGGTTATGATCCTGGAGTCTCAGAATCGAGTCCCACATCAGGCTCCCTGCTTGGCGAGGAATCTGCTTCTCCTGACTTCTCTTGTCTCGTGCTTTCTCTCTCTCTCTCACTCTTTCTTTCTCTCTCTCTCTCTCTCTCTCAAATAAATAAATAAATAATCTTTAAAAAATTTTTAAATGTAAAAAAAAGAAAGAAAGAAATTCCCTCATGTCACACACACCAGCTGCCTTCCAATAGAGTATGCATTCCTCCAATCTAAAAATAAAGAGGCATTTTTATTTTTCCACCAAAAAAAAAAAAAATCTAGACTTAGATTCTTCAGTGGCAACCCCTCGGTCCTCTCCTTCCTTGGGAGCTTTGTACTATCACTTTGCTGCTATCATTCAATAAAGCTTGCTTTGCTGCCCACCACTCTGTCTGGTCTATCTCTTCATTCTTACAAGTGCTGTGACTGTAAGGGCCTATTAAGCCAGAGCACTCCATCTCGGTTAAAACTTAAATTAACCACCCACCCCAAGAGGAACTTATTTAAAAGCAAGTCCAGGAAACCAGTATAATGTAGTCGGCTAGTTCCCGATAACAGAGACCAGAATACAAGGACGAGTCAGGCCAGGTGGAAACATCTAATCAGTACAAAGTATTGTTTGTAACAGTGAGAAGGTCTTGCCCAAACCAAAATGACTCCATCTTGGGAAGGATGATGATCTTATTATTCACACTGAATATGTTAGCTGACTAAGCCTTCCTGGAAAGTACTGTTTGTAACAGTTCCCGGTGTGGGGGTAATCTTGAATAGCAAGTCACCAGACCATATGGAACTAGCCAATCAGCAAGAGACACACAAACCCGGTGGGTTGAGATACCAAGAAATGGGTTGCAGTTTTACCCAATAAAAGGTAGCCTGTAAGATTGGGAGGGGTCACTCTCTTTAGAGGTGGCCCTGACCGGTCAGTCTATTCTTGAGCCTGTAAGCTGGGGGTGGTCGCTCTCTTCAGAGGTGCCCCGGGCCTGTCAGTCTGACTTCTAATGCTTGGCATAGAATAAAGATTTGCATAACTTTCACTTTGTCTCAGTCTCGTTCCTTTGTTAATGGACCCCAACATTTGGGGGCTCATCCGGGATCAAATGAGGAGAACTGAGTCAGCATCAGAATTTCTGAGAAAAGCCTCCGGAGGTAAGATCTCGAGATCTCATTCGGCCAGATCCTGTTCTCTCTGTCTGTTTGTGGAGCTCCAGGGGTATGGGCCTTCGAGGAGAAACTGGACACCATATTGCTCCACAGGGCTGGAGTGGATGTGGGGATGCCCCACCCCTCCACTGGTAGATCATCAGGGGGTTCGAGTCTCCCTAGGCCGTCAGGGGACCAAGAAAATACCCACCAGCAGTAGGTTGTGTTTTTGAGTTGGGATTATATCTTGCACACCCTTAGACTTGATATCTGGTCGAGAAAGGGCCGCTGGGTCTGCGGTTGTCTTTGTCTTGTCTTTTTGTTGTCTGTTGTGTTGTTTGTTGTGTTTGAAGAAATGGGGCAAGCAGAGAGTAAGGGGACTCTAACTTCTTTTTTTGGGGGGGGACTCTAACTTTTATCTCTCCGTTCCTCCTAATAGATGTGGGGCTTCTCCCTTATCATTTCTTGTGTTAATGTCTATACCTGGAGCCAATTGTGGTTAGTCTAACTCAAGACAGGGACTTTAAGGAATATTCCCAAGAGCTTCCAAAACTCCCTTTGTTTTGGGGAAATTCCCTGTCTTCTCTGGCCCAACATGGACTGCCTAACTCCTCTCCCATTGCTGGCGGGAAAGCATGATGTCTGCTCCTCTTTGGGGCTGATGAGCTCTAAAACTGGGACTCTTTTCTCTGCCTTCTGGCAGCACTTTTTTCTTCTATCTCCCACTTCTGTTTCTGCACCAACTTGGGTGCAGCCTGCATAACTGGCCTCTAGACCATCCTCGGTGCTTCCTGAACCATGGATCCTTCTCTCTTCTCTGTCAAGAAACAAGAAGAGCACCACCTGGACCTAATACCCCCCACTCCAGATCTTCCCACCTGTGTCTCAGGAAAACATTTGAAATGGAGTGGGCCCAGGTAGAACATAAATCAGTATTTGAACTAAGTTTGTTGGTTTAATTAAGATAGACATGTCTTTGAAGTTATAGCAGTAAATGTGAAACTTCAATCAAAGCTTACTTAAGGTCAAATAAGCTCGTGTTATTTGTTAAAATCTGTTAGCAAAGAGATGACTAAACTGATGGTTAATTATCTGCCTGAAAGTTTTAATGGGTAATTGCTGAGATAGCTTTCAAAGTCTTTGGTAACCTGAAACTTTAAAGTTTTGCTTGGATGACAAATGGAATTAAATTATGAACATCTAGGTCTTAACCAAATGGGATAAAATGCTAAAGCACTGAGTACTTGATATAGATTTGTGCCTTTGGCTTCCTACTGCAAAGAAACTAAAAATATTTAAATCTGTTGGTAAACATGTTTTGTGCTTAACTGATTGATAAATCTGCCTTCTAAAGAATTCTGTTATAACAGTTCACAGTTGGTTTATATTTAATCTTCACTAGAGATTAAGATGTTTCTGTGAGTACAAAATTCTGCTAACTGTAAGACTGATGGAAATAAGGAAAACAACTCTGTATGTAGGAAAGTAGGAGATATGTAAGAAAGATTTAAGGAATGAGGATGCATTTTGTTGAAGTTAAGAGAAGGTAATTTTGTCCTAAATGAGATGGTTGTTTGGAAGGAAACAAAACCTGAATGCAAAAGAAAGTTGTAAAAGGTTTGTGAAGGGAAATCTTCAGAAAAGAAATTTTAGGTATGGTCAGGATGGACTAAGCTTAATTGTGCACACAAAAAAAGAGGGCCTCAGAGAGTGAGTAGTTTTGTCTTAAAGTAAAAATGTCCAGTTACACCAGAACATGAAAGGAGATAAACTTGAGGGTATGAAGTAAGTCATAGAAGGCTTGGGGGAAGTGACTTTTATTTGCCTTGGTTTATGGGTTTGAAAAGAAACAATGAAATATGTTGAAAATTTGACCATATTAGATCAGTTTTGGTGGATTTATTCACAAGAGGGGAAAAAAGACTAGTGAATCTTTTCCTGTAAAATGTTTCTGTTCAAGGGGCGCCTGGGTGGCTCAGTCGGTGGGGCGGCTTGCCTTTGGCTCAGGTCGTGATCCCGGGGTCCTGGGATCAAGCCCTGCATTGGCCTCCCTGCTTGGCGGCAGTCTGCTTCTCCCTTTCTCTCTGCCTGCTGCTCTGCCTTCTTGTACTCTCTATCTCTCTGTCAAATAAATAAAATCTTTTAAAAAATGTTTCTGTTCAAATGGGGCATAATATTTAAGGAAGGAAGACTAAAGCCCTATGTCATGGCAAATCTATATTGCTGATCCACTCAAGTAAATGTTGACTATTATGTGAACTAAAAAGGCACTGGTATAAAAAATCTGCTTTCTCTCTGTTCAAAAAGACAAAGTTTTCTTAGATTAATTGATCTGCTGTTAAGAAGAGAATGTAAATGGTTTTCTCTTTGCCTTCCCAGAGAAACCAGTTTCTATGTTTTGTTTTATCAAATCTTAAACATCTGTAATCCTATTTAGGCATGTGCTTTAAAAGGTTTTAACAACTTCCCCAAGATTTAAATCTTGAGCAAAATCTTAATTCTCTTGTAAAATAAGTTTTATCTTAAAGGAGATTCATATAAAGGACTTTCAGGACAAATACAGGTATTTTATATGTTAAAAATCCTAAAACTGAAATGGATAAGAATTTCCTGAAGTAAAAGCTGCATTCAAACTAAACCAGAATTAGTAACATGGGACTAAACGAACTAAAAGAACTAAATGTGTCTCTTAATGTTTTGTCTCATTTTAAACATTGCTGGTTCTCTAATGTTTACTCTTCCAGACGAAGAAAACTTTTTTCTTAAGATGTCTGTGACTTAGAGAGATGTAAAAATATTCATTTGTAAACAAATCAAAGCATTCAACTTTTCTCTCTATCTGCACCCTCTGAAACTCAAAAGGTCTCAGTAAGTATTCTTTCCTCCATGGCAATCAGTCATTTGCATAAGTTCAATAAGAATCTCTTCTCCTTGTAACAGGACACCATTGAAAACATGGGTTATTTTACCAAGACTTTGACTTTATCATATTTGAGAAATACTCAAATATGACCAGACAGCTTAAAGGAACTAAGGTTGACTTTATAAACCTGGAGCTGTAAAGCCCCTTGGAACTGTTGGCCTGATACCTTGCTTACAGAGTTCCCAGCAGCCTCACCAGGTGAGTAAAGAATGTCACTTCCTGGAAGGTGCAGGAACCTCAGGATACTTTGGGGACCTCAGGAAGAGGAATTCATCTAAATCGACAGGTATTGCAGGCATGTCTGATGGCAAGTATATGGCTTGGCTTCTGGCCTGGAGAGGCTATTATAAGTTCAACCTAGAGATTCCTTATAAAAAGTTCCAGCAAAGCAGATTCTAAAAGATCTATATGATCACTCACTGTTCTTGCTGAGCTTATGTAAATAATTAGGCCAAGTTTATTAAAACTGGACTTGTTTTTCAAATAAATTAGTCCTGATTTGGCTATCTCTGGAAATGAGGGTTATTTTAGAAAAAAATTATGTTTCAGTAACACACCTCTATGAATACTAAGTTCCAAATTTTGTTGTCTTTAAATGTTTGTTTACCTAAGCTAGACAACTTGAGGTAAACTTCAGAGAAGTTGCACAATAGCTTGTTTAGGTGATCTTGCCTTTGCCAGTCAGTCAGCCCCAGATATAAGGAGAAAACTTCAGAAAATTGAAGGATTTGAAGGGAAGAATCTGACTTAGTTAGTGGGAATAGCAAAAAAAAAAAAAAAAAAAAAAAAAAAAAGATGTTTAACAATAGGGAAAATATGGACACAACTATATGTTAGTTTTTGTGGATACCTTTTCAGACTGGGTAGAGGCTTTTTCTGCCAAATATGAGATGGCAGGAGTGGTAACCAAAAAGCTACTAAAAAAATAATTCCTAGGTTTGGGTTGCTTCTCATGATCTGGTCAGACAATGGCCCTGCATTTCTGAGTTTAGTCTCACAGGCATTGGCCAAGGCCATGGTCACTAATTAAAAACTACATTGTGCCTACCAGCCCCAGAACTCCAGACAAGTAAAATAAATAAATAAATAAAATAAAATAAAATAAAATAAACCAGACTCTTAAAGGGACCTTGACAAAGTTAATTCTGAAAACTGGCGATGGATGGATAAATCTCCTACAAGTTTTCTCCCACTTGCCAGTGATCCTCTGTAGTCAGAATATTGTTACAGATGAGCCTTACTATGCACAGAGATGCTTCTTCACTGTCAGCACTGGATTCAGCTGCCTCCATCTTTCCTAACTCCCCTACACATTCCTCAACTGATCAATGTTGACCCAAATAGGTAGGGACAACTCTACGCCTCTATTCAGCAGGAAGAAGTTACAGAAGATGAGACCATCCACCTTCAACTACCTTAAAGATTTAAGGGTCAAATTTGTTCAGGGGGAAATGATAAGGGAGCAGAAGGCTAGCTAAGGACAAAGCAAAAGCTGACACCTTACATTCCTACCCCCCCACCCCTCAGTGACATGTGTAACATCCCTCAGGCACTCCTGGCTGCCCCAAAAAACAAAATACAAAAAAACAAAAAACCTTAAAAGTCAGAGATTTGACTAATCAACAAAGAAAAGGGGGGAATGTAAGGGCCTATTTAGCCAGAGCACTCCATCTCGGTTAAAACTTAAATTAACCACCCACCCCAAGAGGAACTTATTTAAAAGCAAGTCCAGGAAACCAGTATAATGTAGTCAGCTAGTTCCTGATAACAGAGCCCAGAATACAAGGACGAGTCAGGCCAGGTGGAAATATCTAATCAGTACAAAGTATTGTTTGTAACAGTGAGAAGGACTTGCCCAAACCAAAATGACTCCATCTTGGGAAGGATGATGATCTTATTATTCACACTGAATATGTTAGCTGACTAAGCCTTCCTGGAAAGTACTGTTTGTAACAGTTCCCGGTGTGGGGTAATCTTGAATAGCAAGTCACCAGACCATATGGAACTAGCCAATCAGCAAGAGACACACAAACCCGGTGGGTTGAGATACCAAGAAATGGGTTGCAGTTTTACCCAATAAAAGGTAGCCTGTAAGATTGGGAGGGGTCACTCTCTTTAGAGGCGGCCCTGACCGGTCAGTCTATTCTTGAGCCTGTAAGCTGGGGGTGGTCGCTCTCTTCAGAGGTGCCCCGGGCCGGTCAGTCTGACTTCTAATGCTTGGCATAGAATAAAGATTTGCATAACTTTCACTTTGTCTCAGTCTCGATCCTTTGATAACAGACCCCAAAAGTGACCAAAATCCATGGGCACTGAAAAAGAAAAAAAGTCCTGCAACACTTCCAAGGTCCAGAGACCGTGTTTATAGTATCTTTGGCTGCCAGGAAAAAAAACTGAGTGCAGTGGAAGAGAGCCAGGTCATTCTGAGAGGTGAACTCAGCTGGTCTAGGAATTACTCTGGTTGGGTTCCTCTTAGATGATCAAAATTCTCCCTTGACTCAGACCACAGGATGCAGAATGGCTCTCCTCTCCCTGACTGAGAACATTGTTCCACCAAGAAGAGAGATGGAAACAGGAACCTTCCCACTATACTGGAAAGCTCCTTGCAGAGGTGAGTCCCTTGGGGCAGTGTTCAGGAACCATAAGGTGCAGCTAAGGGGATTTCCTCTCTAACTGGAGTTGTCTAGGATTGGGAAGAGTCTGGCTTCAGGTTCTTATGCAAGTGGAGTTGAGTCTTGGTTCTGTCACTCACCTAGTGTCATTGAACAGATCATGCACCCCTGGAGCCAGTGTTTCTCACCATATAAAATGCAAATAGTAGTAACTACCTGGCTGGAGTAAAGATATTTCATGTTAAAAATCAGACACATTGATTGTCACAATGCAGATACTTAAGAACATTGGCTATTATTTTTACTTATCAAACTACATTGGCCCAATACGATCAATTAAATGCAATCAGTACATAGTCCTCTGCCTTAAGAGAGCAATGTCTTTAATTCTCAAAATAAAACCAACTGCCAAAGCCATGGCAGAAGGAATCTGCCTTCCCCAAACCTTTCAGATGCATGCCTGGGCTCGTTGCAAGCTCACTATCCAGCAGACAAGATGATAATTTATTAAGCACCTGGCACCTTGTCTCGCATGAAGGAGGCACTCAAAAGTGATGGCTTGGGGTGCCTGGGTGGCTCAGTCAGTTAAGAGGCTGCCTTCGGCTCAGGTCATGATCCCAGCATCCTGGGATCGAGCCCCACATCCGGCTCCCGGCTCAGCAGAGAGCCTACTTCTCCCTCTCATCTGCCTGCTGCTCTGCCTACTTGTGCTCTCTCTCTGACAAATAAATAAAATCTTTAAAAAAGGGGGGGGGGTGGCTATTTTATGGTGATACCAAAAGATCACCCTTTCAAGTGCCAAGTTATGTCAACTCATATGGAAAACGAGATAAAATGCTTTGCAAAATAAAGGACCAGAGAGCCTATAGACACTGCACGCAAACCTGTAAATTATCGTCAATAACTATAAGAAGGGTTTTGGGACATCTACACAATTCATCTGTACCGATGAGGAGAGAAACGGGGCTGGCCAGAATTATGGGTAAACACGGAGCAAAGAGATACCAAGTGAGCATTTACAAATAATGGTCAGGAGCTTCACGGTCTTCTGCAACAACAGCTTCAACTAACTTGTGCTCAGGGCTACAACGGAAAGCAGCCAGCAGGTGAGAGCTGTGTGTGAGTGCAGAGCCTACAGACACGGGCATGGTCACGGTGACAGCAATGAATTGTTGTGACACTTACAATCCAGAGGTGACTTTCTTGGTCTCTTCTCCTCAGCTTTGTCTGATTTAAGGGAGGTCTGCAGGCAAGGGTACAGCTGACGAGTGGATGTTCTTGCAGTTTCTTCTTTGATGAGGCACAGCCATGGTAGAGACCCAAGTCCACTGTGTGGGTCAAGGCCAGCGATCCAGTTGCCATCTTGTGAGGGGTGTGTCCCTGGATAACTGTGCTCCCAGGACACAAGCAGAAACTGTGTTTCTATTTCCAGGCAAATATCCTTATAGCTGGTGTGAAATCAATCAACTTGCCGATGTTAGATCTTGTACTGACTGCTATAACACAGAGTCAGTCTTCAGCATCAAAGACCCAGAAGACCACAAAGGCTCTTTGGAAGCCCTTCAGCTCTGGGCCAGTTGTCCTCAGCACCCCATGAAGCAGTCGTCAAACACAGGTGAGCAATCAGTGCCCAACTTCTCTTCAGGACCAATAAGCACCATCCATAGGAATTCCCAGTTACAATGGGAATGTGAAGAATAGTCTCCCCAAGAAGCCCAACGGCCCAGCAGAGACCCAGAAACCATGAGCGAGAGTGATTCCTCCTTTTCACTGCTTTGCCTGTGGCAAACCTAGGAATAACTTGTTACTTTTGCCTCAGAACTTCAGGAGTTTTCACTGGCCAAAATACTGCTGTGCAATGCTTTCTGTTGTGTTTGTAGGAATAGGAATACCAGGTTCCTAGAGGAGATAAGGCAGAATAGGAAGTTGTTAAGAAAATGTATTCCTACTTCTGTCATGTGTGTTGAGCATGAAATGTTTAGACTGGCCCTCTTTCATTTTATTTCTATTCTCTGCAGTCCTTCTAGGTGTGGGATAAAGTTAGATCATATCTAGTCATTAAATCAAGTATAGATCATATTAGGAAAGTAGTTCTACTGTATTTAGCCTCTTTATATGTTTAGAAAATAGTACCATTTAACTAAAATGGCTGTAAGGCTATTTTATATTTTTGACTTCTTAAAATGGGGTAGGAGGTGGATATAAAAGAACCAAGAGCAGATTAAGGACATTGTGTGATAGCAATTAGATTTACTTAGAATTTAGATGGGAGACCCCAAGGATGATTATTTTACTTTTGTGGCAAAGACCAGCTATAGACCAACTATATCCTGGTAAGTTCTTCCAGAAGAACTAGTTTTTAAAGAAGCCATCTTTTAGCCACGTACAAAATGGGACTGGTTTTTTCGTGAGCCGTGTTCACTCCGCATGTTTTAGAGCTCATGCTTTTATGAGAATTTTATTCCCTTACATTACTTCATCCATTCTCCCCAGTAGACATGCTTATTCACATCTGTGAGAGTCCTGGTCAGTTTTAAAAATAAAAGCTACGCATGGAGGTTCCTCAAAAAGTTGAAAATAGAGCTACCTTATGACCCAACATTGCACTACTGGGTATTTACCCTAAAGATACAAACGTAGTGATCCGAAGGGGCATGTGCACCCGAATGTTTATAGCAGCAATGTCCACAATAGCCAAACTATGGAAAGAACCTAGATATCCATCAACAGATGAGTGGATAAAGAAGATGAGGTATATATATACAATGGAATACTATGCAGCCATCAAAAGAAATGAAATCTTGTCATTTGCGATGACATGGATGTAACTAGAGGGTATTATGCTTAGCAAAATAAGTCAATCAGAGAAAGACAACTATCATATGATCTCCATGATATGAAAAAGTAGAGATGCAATGTGGGGGGGTTGGGGGGTAGGAAGGGAGGGAGACAAACCATAAGAGACTCTTAATCTCACAAAACAAACTGAGGGTGGCCTGGGGTGGGGGGGTAGGGAGAGGGTGGTGGGGTTATGGACATTGGGGAGGGTATGGGCTATGGTGAGTGCTGTGAAGTGTGTAAACCTGGCAATTCACAGACCTGTACCCCTGGGGCTAATAATACATTATGTGTTTATTTAAAAATTTTAAAAATAAAAAAAATAAATAAAAGCTACTTATAGGTGTTTTAAGTAGAATGGAATTTCACACAAGGAACTAAAGTGTTAAAAAAAAAGTAACGTCTATAGTTCTGCTTTCCAATTCCACAAAAGACATTTAATTGGAGAAAATTTGCTCTCAGACAGCAGCTTTAAGAAAGTGTGGGAAAGAAAACTAAGTATGCCTTAGTTTTCCAAATAACTGAGAAGATTAAAAGGACCCTGAGTGTGCTATTAGCATTTCTGTCATAATAGCCAAGTACTTTGAATATTTCCAATGTGCCAAGGATACGGCTTAAACCAAAGGAATGAATGTCTAATAATGGAATTCATCTATCATTGAGAGAAATTTTTTCCTCTTAGCATTGGGAGAGCTCTTCAGATCTTAACACAGAAATGATTTTTACCACCTTTCCATTTGCCCTCCTGGTACCTTATGGTTACGATTAGCCAACAAACAGCAGGCATAGCCCTGGTTTAACCTTTCATTTTTTACTGCCTATGAATGCACTATATCTGCATGTATCATTTTATCCTTGAGATTAGGCATTAGGTTGTCTTCTCTCAGATCCTCACTCTCCTTCATTTTGATCAAGCATGAATGCACATAATGGAATGTATAAAGGGCACAAAATTGTGTTGGCTGCATTGCTCTCTGCTGGAAGAACATCGTAGGGTGAGGTCCCAGGGCTAGGCTAGGGCCCCAACTGCCCAAGGACTGGCAGGAGCCCAGAAGACACTCAGCTAATGCTACCCCTCAAAATGAATCCTGGAGCATGACTTTTTTCATAGTCTTTGAAAGAGAGAGACTGAGACTCTTACACTTTTTGTTATTGAATATTTGTTTTTAATTCCTTTTTCTTTTCCTTTAGTTCTAATTATTTTACCAGAATATCAACTCTGGGCTGATTTTCCAGGCTATATCGTATATTCTTTCAATATGTGACTTCAAGTTGTCTTTTATTTCACAATGGTTTTCTTCAGTGATTATTTCTTATATTTGTTCTGTTCTCTTCAGCAGCTTTAGCTTTCTTCCTCCGGAATTTACACACAAATGCACACACACACACACAGACACTTTGCTGAAGTTCTGTGTCAATTGCTCTAAACCCTTTTTCATTTCTTTCATATTTTTAAATTAAAATTTTCCTCCTTCCCATTTTCTGTTTCTCTTTATGTACTGCCCCTGGTATTTATTAATATAACATATTGCTTCAAATTTCATTTCCCTTTCTACAATATTGTTTCTTTTATTTCTCACACTTCCCTTAGTTTTCTTTCTACTTATTTATTTGTTTGTTTATTTGTTTTATTAACATACAGTGCATTATTTGCCCCAGGGGTACAGGTCTGTGAATCATCAGTCTTACACAATTCACAGCACTCACCATAGCACATACCCTCCCCAATGTCCATAACCCAACCACCCTATCCCTGCCTCCCACCCGCCAGCAACCCTCAGTTTGTTTTGTGAGATTAAGAGTCTCTTATGGTTTGTCTCCCTCCTGATCCCATCTTGTTTCGTTTTTTCCTTCCCTACCCCCAACACCACCCCGCCCTGCCTCTCAAATTCCTCATATCAGAAAGATCATATGATAATTGTTTTTCTCTGATTGACTCATTTCGCTCAGCATAATACCCTCTAGTTCCATCCACGTCATTGCAAATGGCAAGATTTCATTTCTTTTGATGGCTGCATAGTATTCCATTGTATATATACACCACATCTTCTTTATCCATTCATCTGTTGAGGGACATCTAGGCTCTTTCCATAGTTTGGCTATTGTGGACAATGCTGCTATAAACATTGGGGTGCATGTGTCTCTCCAGATCACTACATTCATATCTTTAGGGTAAATACCCTGTTGCACAATTGCTGGGTCAGAGGGTAGTTCTGTTTTCAACTTTTTAAGGAACCTCCATGCTGTTTTCCAGAGTGGCTGCACCAGCTTGCATTCCCACCAACAGTGTAGGAGGGTTCCCCTTTCTCCGCATCCTCGCCAGCATCTGTCTTTTCCTGACTTGTTAATTTTAGTCATTCTGACTGGTGTGAGGTGGTATCTCATTGTGGCTTTGATTTGTATTTCCCTGATGCCGAGTGATGTGGAGCACTTTTCATGCGTTTGTTGACCATCTTTTCCTTGTTTTTTAAGGTTCATTTTCAAATCTTCATGCTTTCTTTTCTCTGTTAGTATTCTTTCTGAGTTATTTTGTTTCCAATTTAAGTTGTCCTTTTATATCCTCTACTATTTTCTTAACTGCTTTCAGCTTGTTGATTTACAATATTAGAATATAGTTTTCCTTATTTTATCATGTCTTTCTGGTGTGTTTACATTACTTGAAAGAATACTATTCTGCTTCTAATTTCCCTTTTTTTCTGATAATAATCTTTTTAAGATTTTATTTTTAAATAATCTCTACCCTCAATATGGGGCTTGACCTCACAACCTGAGATCAAGTGTCACATGTTCTACCAACTGAGCCAGTCAGGCACCCCTTTTTTATTTGTCCTGGTTCCCATTGATAATAATTTGTCATGTGCTCAGCTGCTTTTCTTTCTTATTGCTAATATTTCAGCGAGATGAGTGTTTTGTACCAGAAGGAAACCAGGATAGTTTTCCTGGCTTCCAGATTCTAGAGCTCCCTTTTCTCTCATTTATTTGAATTGTTTAAAAATACTGTACTTTGCGAAATGTGCTGTCTCCTTCGGCCTCTTCTTCCCTTCGCCCCTATTGTTCCTGCTTAATATAGGGACTCTGTCCTGTAAGTGAGACTTGGATCCAGAATCAGGATCACCCCAGTACGTTCTGACTTAATGAAATACCCTTGCACTCACCTGCAAACTGTAGTCTACAAAATCCTCTTAGTATGGACTGCTGTTCTCTGGGAGACTCTTTCTGCAATGCATATAAAGACAAAAGATTTCTAGTCATATCCAAATCACACATAATGAGTAAGGAAAAAAAAAACTTACCCAATAGAAAATGTGCAAAGGTTACACACAGGCAATCTATAGAGGAGGAAACCTGATTGTCAACTAAACCTATGAATGGTGCTTCATCTCACCAGTAACTGGAAATGCTAATTAAAACATGAAAATGGAGTTTCATCTGGCTCAGCACTAAGGACATTACAAGTTAATATAATAATTACAAAAGAGAAAAGAAGTATCAAATTGTGGCTCCCATTAAAGAACAACCATCCCCTCTTAGGCATTATGAAAAAAAGAAAGGGAAAAAAATCTAATAAGAAGAAAAAAATTGTATCTCTAGTTCTCTATGGCCTCTGGGTATTTGCTTACACTTCCCACATCCCAGAATATTCTCTATTTACCTCTTTATCTAACTAATTCCTACTCATCTCTCAGGTCTTACCTTAATTGTCGTCTCTTTCAGGAAAACATCTGATTCTCCTTTAGTCTAAGATAAATGCTCATGTTTTGTCTGTCCTTGGTATTTTATACTTTCTTTACTATAGCATTTTCCAAACATGGCTGTGATACAGTTTTATGTGCGCCTTGCTATGGTGCTGAGTTATTCAGACTTTAATTGAGGTGTTACTGTGAAGGTACTTGATAGATGCAATTAGCATCTACAGTCAGTTGACCTTAAGTAGATTTTTCTCTGATAATAGACTCACAGTCAAGGTGGGTCTATTCCAAGTAGTTGAAAGCTTTAAGAGCAGAAACAAAGTTTCCCTGCAGAATAAGAAATTTCACTTATGAAATGCAGTGTCACTGATGGGGTCCATGATCAAAGGAGCGAGACTGATACAAAGCAGAAGGTCAAGCAAAGCTTTATTTCCTGCCAGCAGCGAGAATCAAACTGACTAGCTGGGGCTGTCTCTTACGGAGAGAGCGACCCCGCCCAGCTTCACAGACTAGCTTTTATAGAGCAAAGGCCATGTGGTTGATCCTGGCCAATAATGTCTCCACCTGGCCTGACTTGTCCTTGCATTCTGGGCTCTGTTATCTCCACCTGACCTAACTCGTCCTTGTTTTTGGGATCTATTATCTCCACCTGACCTGACCCGCCCTTGTATTTGGGCTTTGTTATCAGGGACTGGTCAACCATATTTTACTGGTTTCCCAGACTTGCTTCTAAGTAAGTTCCTCTGGGGTGGGGGGGGGGGGCAGGGTCAGTTTAAGTTTTACTGCACAAACACAAAATGGCTGTTTAACCAAGATGGAGTCACTCTGGCTAAGTAGGCCCCCTACAGTCACCTGCTTGAGAGATTCCAACCTTTTTTTTTTTCATAATTGCCTACCCTAGGAATCTTGAACTTGATAAGCTAGCTTCCCACAATTGCATATGCCAATTCCTTGCAATAAGTCCCTCAATATCCTCCATCCTCGATCATCAGGTCATGATCTCAGGGTATAGGATCGAGCCCCACCTCTGGCCCCATGCTTGGCATGGAGTCTGCTTGTCCCCCTCTGTCTCTTCCTTCCCTGCTTGCTCTCTCTCTCTCTCTCTCTCTCTCTCTCAAACAAATAAATAAATAAATAGATAATTTTTTTTAATCCTCTGCATGTCCAGGGTGGTTCAGTCAGTTAAGTGTTGGACTCTTCATCTTATCTCTTGATCTCTTGATCATATATCTTCCCCTTCCCTGTTGATGGCCTCTACTTGGGGATACCCTGTTTCCACGATGTCCTCATTCAGTATTCCTCCTTTTTAACCCTTGGTGTGGCACTGCCATGATAGAATAAAAGCTCCCGACTGGAGAACTCTGTATAGTGTAGGTATACTGGCAAGGCTTGGAGGTTGGGGGGGGCAGGGAACCAGAAATGGCAGACCTGGTTAGTAGGATGCAAATGCATGTAGGCACAGAGGAAAGGAAGGTGAGCTGAACAAGGGACAGGGCTCAGGTTGGTGGATCCCAGGCTCAGTGCATCCTAGAGGCTGCACACAGACAGCCCTTGCTCAGACCCAGTCTGGGACTTTAGGGCTCAGCTTGGCCTTGAGCTTTGGTCCTAGGCTTTCCAACTGGAGGTGCAGAGCTGAATTGGTGAGGGCGACATGGCAGAGACTGAGTGGCATGGAGGTTGGGCTCTGCCACTTGAGCCTCTTGTAGGTGACTGTTCTCAGGTGCCACATCTTTTCACAGAAATGATTTCCACTCCAAGACGCGAGGGTTTTTTTTTTAATTTTTTTTAAAAGATTTTATTTATTTGACAGAGAGAGATCACAAGTAGGCAGAGAGGCAGGCAGAGAGAGAGGAGGAAGCAAGCTCCCCGCTGAGCAGAGAGCCCGATGCGGGGCTGAATCCCAGGACCCTGAGATCATGACCTGAGCCGAAGGCAGAGGCTTTAACCCACTGAGCCACCTAGGCGCCCCAAGACGCGAGGTTTTAAACTGAAGAACCCTGTGAAATCATTTGTAAATATATGTGTCCTGGGATTGCACTTTACTGATGAGAGATCCAACCATACCTTTCACCAGTGCAGTGGGGACTGCAGCGTGGATAAGAAATGACTGTTCTAGTGGCCAATTTCATGGCCACCTCACTTTGTAGGCTCAGGACTTGCCCTCTGGCTGCCCTGTGGGCCTGAAGCCTTCCAAGCCAACATTCATTCCTTACTCTGAGATCTTTGGTGGCTACAAACATGAGCTGGTGGTGTGTGACAGTAATTAGGGTGTGTACCCGGAGGGTGCTAGGGTGACTTCCAGCAATTTCAAGCTTTAGTTTAATTGTCAGTCTCTCTAGATGTGGAGGGACTGAGATGAATTCATCCCTCAGGCATTCTTTGAACCTGTAAGAAGTAGCTGTGGTGAGCTAGAGGACAAGGTTAAAAAAAAAAAAGGTCTTCTCTTTGGGCACTCAGCACCATGTCTGGCATACTCATGGGCACTCAGCCAATATTTGTGGAATGGGTGGAAATGAATCCATTCTGGCAAATTCAGCAGTCAGTCTCACAACTACTACCACAATTCTTATTTTGGGCTATAGAAAATCCAGACTCAGGTAAGGCAACATTATGTGTGGCTTCAGAAATGTTGAGTGCAGAAATTTCAGACAGATTCCTCCCAGAGTCAGTTTCCTGATAGAACTTTCCAGGAATGAGACAGGGAAATAAAGGTTACCCCATGGGTTCTTTGTAAAATCTAGGTTTTTCTAGTGTGAAATACAAAAGCCATTCTCCTCTGAGCCTAACCTTGATTTACTGACTAAGTTAGAACTCGGAGTGTGTCCATTTTTTAGATTTTGTCCAGCCGTCCCTGAAACATCTCCAAACATAAGACTACATAGTGCATGAACTAATAGAATTAGTCAAGGAATATACTGATTTAAAAATATCCATCTGATTATTTTATTTCACAACTTTATGATCTTATTTTATAACTTTAAAGCTGGAATCAGTGTCAGTTGGAAATAATATAATTTAAAAAAACAATTTTACAATAAGCTGATAAACTCTAATGTGTATTTCCATTCTTTTAAATAAGTTTTCAGTGCTTTCTGATTTATGATATATAATATATTATATATATATCCTCTGATATATAAGAAATTATGATTTATCAGAGTGTGTTAGTGTCTTGTGTCCAATTGAAAATTGTTATATGAATTTTTATACATTTATAAGGGTCTCAACTACAGAGTTGCTCCTTGAATTCTACACAATTTGGGTATGATAGAGACTCAACTACAGCACCAAAGCCATAATAATAACTGCAGTAGCAAAAGCAACATCACAAATTCATTCGCTTCTGCCTGGGGGAGATTCCGAGCTGTCCAACTACCTGGAGAATCTCAACTGAAAACTGATTGGACTGCATTCTACATATAACTTGTTCAGAAGACATAGTAATAAGTAAAAGGCTGAAGCGACTAAAAACAACAACAACAACTCTTCCAAAATCCCTAAGAGAGGTGAGGACCTAAGGGCAAATTGCTGTCATCAAGAATGGAGAGGCATACAGGTAATTACAAAGAAAGACACTGACACTGTCAGACTTCAACCTGACACCACTGCTGGGGTGGAAAACTGGAACTGTCACTGATGACTTGCTGGGAGCTCAGTGTAGACAGCTCTGAGCTTTAGAAACTCCTGGAGCCCTCGGTCATACCCCACTTCCCCCCAGTTGTGAGTTTTTCTTCCAGGAGTAGGACCAGATTCTCACGGTAAAACATGGGAGAACAATCCCCTGGTACCTCCAGAAGTAGAAGGAGAAAAGGCACCATTTTGAAATATATCAGAGCCTTCTGTTTTTCTTAATAGATCTGCCTCAGAGAAACTAGTTAGAACAAATCAAGTCAGAACCTTATTTGCTGGGGCATATTCAGAGCCTATGTGGCCTGGGAGAAGGGAAGTTCCCAACTGTATTCAGTTCTAGCCTCCCCAAGTGGGAGAAAGGAAGTAGACAACTTCAACCCACTCTAACCACCTCTACCACCGAAGGGGAAAGAAGAAAATAGAAACATTGGTGAGGTTCACAGTACGGAGGTATAGGCTCACTAAAAGCCTAAGACTGTAGAGTGCTTCCTCTCCCCTACACCTCACCACCACATTACTAAAGGTATATTTGCAGTTCCTTTCATCTGGTACATCATGTCTGCCTATCAAGAAGGCATACTAAGTGGTAAGAAACACATATACAGAGTAAGCATAAGAAGCAGAGATGTTGGAGTTATCAGACAGGGAATTTAAAACAACCATGATTAATATGCTAAGGGCTCTGACGGATAAAGTAGATGGTATACAAGAACAGATGGACAATGTGAAGAGAGAGATGGAGATCCTAAGAAAGAAGCAAAAAAAAAAAAATGCTAAATATCAAAAACACCATAACCGAGGGCGCCTGGATGGCTCAGTCGGTTGAAGCCTCTGCCTTCGGCTCAGGTCATGATCCCAGGGTCCTGGGATCGAACCCCACATCAGGCTCTCTGTTTAGCAGGGAGCCTGCTTCCCTTCCTCTCTCTGCCTGCCTCTCTGTCTACTTGTAATCTCTGTCAAAAAAGTAAATAAAATCTTAAAAAAAAAACCCCACCATAACCGAAATGAAGAATGTTTTTGATGGGCATATTAGTAGGCTGGACATAGCTGAGGAAAGAATCTATGAGCTTGAGGATTTCTCAATGGAATCCTCCAAAACTAAAAAGCAAAGAGAACATAGACTGAAAAAACAGAATAGCCAAGCACTGTGCGGCAACACAAGAGGTCTAACATATACATAATGGGAATATCCAAAGAGAAAAAAGCAATAGAAGAAATATTTGAAACAATGATGGTTAAGAATTTTTCCAAATTAATATCAGACACTGTATGATACTCTAGTGATGAATACATGTCAGTAGACATTTGTCCAACCCTATAGCATATACAATAGCCACAGCGAACCTAAAGTAAAATATGAACTTTAGGTGAATGTCAATGTAGGTTCATCAGTCGTACCAAAGTTATCATCCTTGTGGGAGATGTTGATGCTGGGGTATCTCCTTCAATGCGTGTGTGAGTGCAAAGGGAATACGGGAAAATTCTTCACCTTTTCTCAATTTTGCTGTGAATTTAAAATGTTTCCAAAAAATTAAACTCTTAAAAAAGTTGATTGTATTATGAAAAGAATGTTAGAAACTAAAGCTTTCCATCAGTGATTTTACTGCTAAACATGGGAAGAGATACAGGGCTTTTGAATAATTTTCCTAAAACATGTTTAGAGTTCGATGATGCTCTTACTGGGGGAAGTAGGGCAGAACTGGCTGCCAAAGAGGCAGGTATTGAACCTTGGTGGGGATTTTTTTTTAACATTTTATTTATTTATTTGAGAGAGGTAGAGAGATGGAGGGAGAAACAGGGAACGAGCAAGGGGAGGGACAGAGGGAGAAAGCAGACTCTTCCCTGAGCAGAGAGACTGACGGTGAGGGGGCAGTGGGGGCTCTCAATTCTAGGACTCTGGGATCATGACCTGAGTGAAAGGCAGATACTTAACAGACTAAGCCACCCAGGGGCCCCCTGGTGGGGATTTTGCTGAGACCTTTAAATGGGTAGAACTCTGTAAACATTGGAAGAAGAGGATAAAATGTTTTGTTAACAATCTAGATATAAAATTATCTGGAAGAGGTTGCCTGTGCAGTTACTATGAAAAATTATATACAAAACAAAGCAAAACAATATATAAATACTAAAACTACCATCAGTTGAGTTCCAGCTGTGTACCAGGCACTGTGTATTCATTATCTCTCATAGTCTCAAAAGTCTAATAAAATGGATATTATTTCTGTTTTATGGGCAAGGTGATAGTAAGAGTATTTGGCTAGACTTAATTATATTTTCTAATTACTACTGAGGCTCTGAGATACCTGAACATGGCTTATCTCTCTGGGCATATCCAGTAAGAGGTCTGGTCCCTGGCACTGACTTAGAAGAAGACATAGGTATGTCTGTCTGCTTCAGGGCTGATGCGATTTGTAGTGAGTGGCTCAATGACAAGGCATAAATCATTTAAAATTCCTGGAAGACCATTTGGGAGATTGACAATTTTGTAGCAGGAAAATAAATGTTGGTGCTGCCTTTTAAGATAAGTAAATTGCTAAAGAATAAAACCAAAATCAATTCATAACAACATTCATAAAATAAAAATTTAAGATGCTTCAGTGTTAAAACACAACTTTAAATGATTAAACTTTTTCTATTTTGCATTATTCATTGTTTAATCTTCTGAATTATGGTTAATTCTGTAGAGTGTTTCACTTAGCCTGGGAAAGCAGTCAGGGAAAGAGTAGTGGAAAGAATTTGGGGAGTAAGGAAGTAGAGCTCTAATTCCTACCCGTATATGAAGGGTCTGACTTTGAGAAAATCGCTGAGGCCCTTATTTCCATATTTGTCACATAAATATACTGGACTGAGAGATTCAGAAATTCTGATATTCTACAAATGTGCTTTAAACTTTATGCCATCTTCAAAAGATGTTTTATAATACCAGGTCACTCAATATTTGACTTCTCCTGCACAGTATCTAGGACAATCTCTCCATCTCAATGTCCTTAATGAAATCTCATCTTCAGAGTCCTTTCTGCTAAGTTACATGTTCAGAGTTCCTAAAGATGAGGGTGAGGACATCTCTGGGTGTGAGGGGATGGGTCTAACCCTAACTCTACCACAATAAGAAAATGCTGGGCTGATAGGCAAGGACTATTAGTTTTGGAAGTTTGGAGAAAGAGGCTGCTGTAGGCCAGAGCAGAAAGTAGAAATAGAGGAGAAGTTACAGAGTCCCTGATAAGGGTATGGATCAGGGAGTGAGGAGACAAGACAACTCCTCTTTATATCAGGTGATGTCCTCTATGCCTCTTCTGTTGGAAAGTGAGCCCTCCTGAATATGGCCTGTATGGCTCTCTGCATTCACCCCCCCTCAAAGGAAGGATATGTCCAGAAGACAGGAAATCTCAGCTGAAGGGTCCAAGATGGTGGAGGAGTAGGAGGCCTTAATTTAATCTGATCCGAGGAATTCAGCTAGTTATCAAACCGTTCTGAATACCTAGGAACTCAACAGGAGATCAAAGAGAGGAAAAACAGCAATTCTAGGAACAGAAAATCGACCATTTTCTAGAAGGTAGTACGTGTGGAGAAGTGAATCTGAAGCGACGGGAAGATAAAATGTGGGCGGAGGGGCCAGCTCCCTGCAATTGGTGGAGCTGTGGAGCACAAAATCAGAACTTTTAGAAGTCTGCTCCACTGAGGGATGTCGCTCCAGAGGCTAGGCAGACTGGAGCCCTTGTGAGGACAGCATGACCTCAGGTCCCGCAGGGTCACAGAAAGACTGGGGGTGTCTGAGTGTGGCAGAGCTCCCGGGTATCGGAGCAGGGAAGCCAGCTGCAGAGATGGAGCCTGGGAGTACGCTCTCAGGTGGGGGTTATGTTAAACTGTGATCCGTGGCACAGTTGGGCCACTGCTCTTCCACAAGCAGCATATCGGGGAAGACTCACCTTCCTTCCCGGAAAGAAGCCATGTGGGAGCTGTAAGGGCCTATTTAGCCAGAGCAGCTCCATCTCAGTTGAATAGTCATTTTGTTGTTTATGCAGCAAAACTTAAACTGATCCTGTCCCCCCACCCCAGAGGAACTTACTTAGAAGCAAGTCTGGGAAACCAGTAGAATGTGGTCGACCAGTCCCTGAAAACAGAGCCCAAATACAAGGGCGGGTCAGGTCAGGTGGAGATAACAGAGCCCAAATGCAGGGATGAGTCAGGGATGAGTTGGGCCAGGTGGAGACATCCAATCAGTGGAGTGCACATACTGTCTCCCTAGCTCCCAAGGAGTGTGGGCCCCGCCTTTTGGGTGCCTTTTGGGCACCAATTCTGACCAAGGTGATAGGCTAGTTCAAATAGCTACTATGGGGTGAACTGTAATTCAATTGGCCACCCATGTGTGACATAGCATGACTGTGCAGCTTTCTCTGTGTGTTGCAATCTCATTGGCCACCTGTGTGTGGCCAGACTCAACCTCATGGCCTTTGCTCTATAAAAGTTAGTCTGTAAGGCGGGGAGGGGTTGCCCTCTCTGTAAGAGGTGGCCCTGAATGGTTGGTTTGATTCTCGATGCTTGGCACAAAATAAAGCTTTGCTTGACTTTTGCTTTGTATCAGTCTCGCCCCTTTGACCACGGACCTATCAGGAGCACTGGCAGGAATCTGCTGAGTTTGGAGACTCCAAATGGGGCCATGCACCAGAGAGAGAAACACTCAGTCACAGGCCAGGTGAGCATGGAGTGTGGCCGGAGACCAGGGAGACAGGAGTGATTAACAGATTTTCTCTGAGGGTGCACTGAGGAGTGGGGCCCCAAAATTTCATCTCCTCCAGGCTGGAGATCGGGAGGCCGCCATCTTCATTTCCGTCCTCCAGAGCTCTATGGAAAGCGTTCAGGAAATAAAAGCTCCCAAGAGCAAACCTGAACAGATTGCTTAGCCTGGCCCCTGGCAAGAGTGGTGCAATTCTGCCTCGGGCAAAGACATCTGAGACTCACTGCAATAGATCGCTCCCTAAGAAGATCAGCCTGAAAGTCCAGCCAAGACCAAGTTTACTGATTAATGAGGACAGGAAAACTCCCAGTGTTAGGGGAATACAACACATAGAATTCTTGTTTCTTCCCCATGATTCTTTAGTCTTCCAACCTTAATTATTAAATTTTCTTTTTTTTTTAATTTTTAAATTGAAAGAATTTTTTCTTTCATTTTTCAACCAACTTATCAATTTTTTTAAAAAATCTTTTTTTAATTTTCATTTTTATAGCCATATTCTATCCCTTCATTGTATTTAACCTTATTTTTGTATATATATATATATAAGTTTTTACTTTAAAATTTTGGGAGGCAGTTTCCTCAGACCAAAATACACCCAAAATCTAGTGTATGGCTCTGTTCTGTTCACCCGCCTGATCATACTCTCTCTTTTTTTCTTCTTTTATTTATTTATTTTTGTTTTCTTAAAATCATTTTTAATTTTCAGCTTTACACTCACATTCTATCTTCTCAATGTATTTAATTTTATTTTTGTATATGTAAGTTTTCCCTTCTTTACAATTTTGAGACCAAAGTACATGCAGGAGATGGTGTATTGTGCTGTTCTGTTCACCTGTCGTTTATATCCTTTCCTTTTGTTTTTGTTATTCTTGTTTTCCCTTTTTTTTTGTTTTTCTTTTATTTCCATTTTACAGTTACAGTATATCCCATTAATTTTATTTTAGTACATATACAACTTTTTTCTTTCTTTACAATTTGGGATCTAGTTTTCTAAAAAACAGACCAAAATACACAGAATCCAGTGTATTGCTCTATTCTTCTCACCGGTCTGATTATATTCTTTTTCTCCGACCCTCAGTTTCAGGTCTCTTCTGATTTGTTTGGTTTATACTTCTCTTGGGTTCTTGTTGTCCCTTTAGTATTTTGTTCTCTTGTTCATCTGTTCTTTAGATAGAATGACAAGACAGAAAAACTCACCTCAAAAAAGAGAACAAGAGGTAGTACTGACTGCCAAAGACCTAATCAATATGGACATTAGTAAGATGTTGGAAATAGAGTTCAGAATAATGATTATAAAGATACTAGCTGGGCTTGAAAAAAGCATAGAAGACACTGGGGAATCCCTTTCTGGAGATATAAGATCATTAAAATCTAACCAAATCAAAATTAAAAAGGTATTAATGAGGTGCAATAAAAAATGGAGGCTCTAACTGCTAGGATACATGAAGCAGAGGAGAGAATTAGTGATACAGAAGACAAAATGATGGAGAACAAAGGAGCTGAGAAAAAGAGAGACAAAAAACTACTGGATCATGAGGGGAACATTTGAGAGATCAGTGATACCATAAAGTGAAACAATATTAGAATAATTGGGATCCCAGAGGAGAAGAAAGAGAGAGAGGGGCAGAAGGTATATTGGAGCAAATTACAGCTGAGAATTTCCCTAGTATAAGGAAGGAAACAGACATCAAAATCCAGGAGGCAGAGAGGACCCCCCTCAAAATCAATAAAAATAGGCCAACACCTTGAAACACTAACAGTAAAGCTTGTAAATTTCAGAAACAAAGAGAAAATCCTGAAACCATCTCAGGACAAGAGGTCCTTAATCTACGAGGTAGAAACATAAGGCTGGCAACATACCTATCCACAGAGACCTGGCAGGCCAGAAAGAACTGGCATGATCTATTCAGGGTGCTAAATAAGAAAAGTATGCAGCCCAGAATACTTTATCCAAAAAGGCTGTCATTCAGAATAGAAGGAGAAGTTAAAGAACATTTAAAGAAGAAGTAATACCTATTGTTCTGAAGCTGTGTCAAAAAGCTGAAATGGAAGGAAAACTTCCAAACTCATTTTATGAGGCCAGCATTACCTTGATCCCAAAACCAGACAAAGACCCCATTAAAAAGGAGAAGTACAGACCAATATCCCTCATGAACATGGATGGAAAAATTCTCACCAAAATACTAGCCAATAGGATCCAACAGTACATTAAAAGGATTATTCACCACAACCAAGTGGGATTCATTCCTGGGTTGCAAGTGTCATTCCATATCCACAAATCAATCAATGTGATACACTACATTAATAAAAGAAAGGACAAGAACCATATGATCCTCTCAAAGATGGAGAAAAAGCATTTGACAAAGTACAGCATCCTTTCTTGATTAAAACTTCACAGTGTAGAGGTAGAAGGTATATAACTCAATATCATCAAACCCATCTATGAAAAACCCACAGCGAATATCATTCTCAATGGGGAAAACCTGAGAGCTTTTCCCCTAAGGTCAAGAACACAGCAGGGATGTCCACTCTCACCACCACTGTTCAACATAGTACTAGAAGTCCTAGCCTCAGTAATCAGACAACCAAAAGAAATAAAAAGCATCCAAATTGCCACAAAGAAAGTCAAACTCTCACTCTTTGCTGATGACATAATACTTGGTGTGGAAAACCTAAAAGACTCCACTGCAAATTGCTAGAAGCATATAGGAATTCAGTAAAGTGTTAGGATATAAAATCAATGCAGAGAAATCAGTTGTATTTCTATACACCAACAACAGGGTAGAAGAAAGAGAAATTAAGACGTTGACCCCACTTACAATTGCACCCAAAACCATAAGATACCTAGGAATAAATCTAACCTTTAAAAAGGCAAAAGATCTGTTCTCAACAAACTATAGAATACTCATGAAAAAAACTGAAGAAGACACAAAGAAATGGAAAAGCAGGGATACCTGGGTGGCTCAGTTGGTTAAGCGTCTGCCTTCAGCTCAAGTCATGATCCCATGGTCCTTGGATCGAGTTCCACATCAGGCTTCTTGTTTAGCACAGTCTGCTTCTTTCTCTCTGTCTGCTGCCCCCCTGCTTGTGCTCTCTCTCACACAAGTAAATAAATAAAATCTTTAAAGAAAAAAGGAAATGGAAAAGTGTTCCATGCTCATAAATTGGAAGAACAAAAATTGTTAAAATGTCTATGCTCCCTATAACAATCTACACATTCAATGCAATCCCTATCAAAATACCATCAATTTTTTTTCACAGAACTAGAACAAATAATCCTAAAATTTGTATGGACCAGAAAATACCCCAAATGGCCAAAGGGATCTTGAAAAAGAAAACCAAATTTGAGGATGCCTGAGTGGCTCTGTCTGTTAAGCCGCTGCCTTTGGCTCAGATCATGATCTCAAGGTCCTGGGATCAAGACCCTCATTGGGATCCTTGCTCAGCAGGGAACCTACATCTCTCTCTGCCTCTGCCTGCCACTCTGCCTGCATTTGCTCTCTCTTTCTGACAAGTAAATAAATAAATAAAATCTTTTTTTTTTTTTAAGGGAAAACCAAATTTGGTGGCATCACAATTCTGGACTTTGAGCTCTATTACAAAGCTGTAATCATCACAACAGTATGGTACTGGCACAGAAACAGACATATAGAACAATGGAACAGAATAAAGAACCCAGAAATGGACCCTCAACTCTATGGTCAACTAACCTTCAACAAAGCAGGAAAGAATAGCCAATGGACAGTCTCTTCAAAAAATGGTGTTGGGACAATTGGACAGCCACATGTGGAAGAAGGTAACTGGACCATTTTGTTATACCGCACACAAATATGGACTCAAAATGGATGAAAGACCTAAATATAAGACAGGAATCCATCAAAATCCTGGAGGAGAACACAGTCAGCAACTTCTTTGCCCTCGGCTGCAGTAACTTCTTGCTAGACACTTCTCCAAAGGCAAGGGAAACAAAGGCAAAAATGAACTATTGGAACCTCATCAAGATAAAAAGCTTTTGCACAGCAAAGGAAACAGTTAACAAAACCAAAGACAACTGATAGAATGGCAGAAGATATTTGCAAATGACATATCAAATAAAGGGTTAGTATCCAAAATCTATAAGTAACTTAACAAACTCAACACCTAAACAACAAATAATTCCATCAAGAAATGCCCAGAAGACGTGAAGAAACATTTCTGCAAAGAAGATATCCAAATGGCCAACAGACACATGAAAAAGTGCTTAGCATCACTCAGCATCAGGGAAGCACAAATCAAAACTACAAAGAGATACCACCTCCCAACAGTCAGAATGACTAAACTTAACAAGTCAGGAAACAACAGATGTTGGTGAGGATGCAGAGAAGGGGGAACCCTCCTACACTGTTCGTGGGAATGCAAGCTGGTGCAGCTACTCTGGAAAACAGTATGGAGGGTCCTCAAAAAGTTGAAAAAAGAGCTACCTTATGACCCAGCAATTGTACTACTGGGTATTTACCCCAAGATACAAATATAGTGATCCAAAGGGGCATGTGCACCCCAATGTTTATAGCAGCAATGTCCACAATAGCCAAACTATGGAAAGAGCCTAGATGTCTGTCAACAGATGAATGGACAAAGAAGAAGTGGTATATATATATATATATAAATATATATTCCATTATATATATATATATATATATATAATGGAATACTATGCAGCCATCAAAAACCGAAATCTTGCTATTTGCAACAATGTGGATGGAACTAGAGGGTATTATGCTAAGTGAAATAAGTCAGTTGAAGAAAGATAATTATCATATTATCTCACTGATATGCAGAATTTAAGAAACAAGGCAGAGGATTATAGGGGAAGAGAGGAAAAATTGAAATAAGATGAAACCAGGGAGGGAAACAAATCATTAGAGATTCTTTTTTGTTTTTTTTTTAAGATTTTATTTATTTACTTGAAAAAGATCACAAGTAGGCAGAGAGGCAGAGAGAAAGGGAATCAGGCTCGCCACTGAGCAGAGAGCCCGATGCGGGGCTCAATCCCAGGACCCTGAGATCATGACCTGAGCCCAAGGCAGAGGCTTAACCCACTGAGCCACCCAGGCGCCCCTAGAGACTCTTAATCTTAGGAAACAAACTGAGAGTTGCTGGAGGGGATGAGGAGGGAGGGATGGGGGGCTGGGTGGTGGACACTGGGGAGGTTATGTGTTGTGGTGAACACTGGGTGTTGTGTAAGACTGATGAATCACAGACCTGTACCCCTGAAACAAGTAATACATTTTATGTTAATTAAAAAATTTTAAAAAGAATCATGAAATCTCAAGTATAAGATGTTATTTATATAACATATATATAACATATATATATGTGTGTATACACACACACACACACACACACACACACATATATATGTATGCATAAGATAAACTTCCAATGTATTATGTGCTCTTCAATATTCCTATTCATATGTGCTCCAGGAAAAGGGGAACTATGGAGCAAATTGGTGTCAATTGGGTGCAACTTCAACAGAGGCAGGAAATGGAAAGCTTTGCCATTTTACCACTCCAGGCCTTGATAGGTACTTATGATGCTATTAAATAAACCCTAAAGTTGGGACATGGACTTTGAGCCCCATGCTTTAGGTGCCTCTGCTAGACTTCTTTGACAATGAAGAACAAACTATTAAATGAGCATTGGATTAAAACCTACCTGAAATAAACCACTTTTTAAAAACCTATATCCAGTATGTAGAGACTTCAATGAGGTTGGGCAGGCAATAGAGAAGTGTTAAAATATGCAGGTTCACATGAACTTTGATACTTTCCACCACCCATGGTTGGGGGAGCTCTCTAATGTGTCCCTGCTCCCAGAGAGGATGTGATTATTATTCATACTCAGGCATCAGAGCTTGTAGAGCTTTGACGTAGGATTCCCTGTCCCCTTGGTGGGACATATCAACTGCCATTAAAAATTAGAATCTAGGAGGTGTTATTGGTGGATTTTACACTAAACAAGACAAAAGACATTTATGGTAGAGGGAAGGAATGGAATTTTGTGTTCATTGGTAGGGAAATAGGAGAACCAGCTGACTTTCCTATGGAGTGGAGGGGACTTGCTCTGGGGGCTGCTCTCTCAACACCACAGGGAGCTTCTTTGCTATAGGTACCAGGAAAGGTTCCTTCCAAGGTCCAGAGACCATTTTTTAGAGTGCCTCCATCTGCCAGGGAAAGAACTGAGTATGGCGGAGGAAGGCCAGGTCTCTCTGAGAGGTGGATGGACTCAGATGGTGATGTCAAGGAATTACTCTGGCTGGGTTCCTCCTAAATGATTAAAATTTTCCCTTGGCTCAAATTTACAGAATGCAGAATGGCTCTCCTCTCCCCTGCTGAGAACACTGTTCCATGGAGAAGAGGGGTAGAGACAAAAACCTTCCCACTATATCAGAAAGCTTCTTGCAGAGGTGAGTCCCTTAGGACAATGTTCAGGAACCATAAATTGCAGGTAAGGAGTGGTCTGGGATTGGGAAGAGTCTGGCCTTAGGTTCTTATGCAAGTGGAGTTGAGTCTTGGCTCTATCACTCACCTAGTGTCCTTGAGCAGATGGTACACCCCTGGAGCCAGTGTTTCTCACTATATAAAATGCAGATAGTAGTAACTACCTAGCTGGAGTAAGAATATTTGATGTTAAAGGTCAGACATATTACATGGCATGGAGGAGATAGTTAAGAGTGGAGACTTTTACTATTATCATTAGTAGTAGCAGTATTATGAAATCCTATTCCTTCAAGTTCCAAATTATATCAGCTTAGTATGGTAAATTAAATGAAATCATTACACATTCTTCTCCTTTTTTAAGAAAGAAAGAAAGAAAGGAAATCTATAAGTCTATAATTCTCAAAGTAAAATCAATTTCCAAGGCTGAAGCAGAATGAATATACCTTCCCAAACCATTAAGATCCATGGCTGGCCATGTGGTAGTATCATTGCCTAGCAGGATTAATGACAATTTTTGTTAAATACCTGGCACATTGCTTAGCATGAAGGAGGCACTCAAGAGTGGTGGCTATTATTATCATTACAACAAAAGCTTATGCCTTCAAGTGCCGAATTATGGAATTATGGAATTATCCATCCAATATGGATAGTTGGATAAAATGCATTGAATGCTCCCATACATTTAATAGAATAAACTGACATAATATAAAACATTTCTTGAGTATATAGTGACACCATTATAAAAATAGCACTTAATGTACTGGGCACTAAACTGTCTGCTCTCAGGCCCTATAAGATAGGTAGGGTCAGCCACCTCAAACTGGATGTATCATGCTATCTTTCATTGTGAGGTCTAATATCTATATAATTTTATGGTTGTTCTGTTTAATCTTTTCACATTAAGTTGTCAGCAGTCACTTCTTGCACATGTCAATGTAACTATCTTGCAAAACCTACCCACTCTTATGTAATTTGGTATGCAGTGAAATAAACAACAAAACAACAATAAAATCCAAGCTTTGCCAAAAGCTATAGGAACAAATAGCCTATATTCACTGAATGCAAACCTGTACATTCTAGCCAATAACTATAAAAAGGGTTTTGGACATTTACACAATTAATCTGTACTGATGAGGAGAGAAACAGGGCTGGCCAGAACTATGTGTAAACACGGAGCAAACAGATACTGAGTGAGCATTTACAAATAATGGTCAGGAACTTCTCTGTCTTCTGCAACAACAGCTTCAACTAACTTGTGCTCAGGGCAACAATGGACAGCAGCCAAGCAGGTTAGAGCTGTGTGTGAGTGCAGAGCCTACAGACACGGAGTGAGAACTCAGTCGTGGTCATGGTGGCAGCAATGAGTTTTTGTGACACCTACGTCAGTTATCCAGGGGTGAGTTTCTTGATCTCTTCTCAGCTTTGTCTGATTTAAGGGAGGTCTGCAGGGAAGGGGACAGCTGACGAGTGGGTGTTCTTGTAGTTTCTTTGATAAGGCACAGCCGTGGTGAAGACCCAAGTCCACTGTGTGGGTCAAGGCCAGCGATCCAGGCTGCCATCTTGTGAGGGGTGTGTCCCTGGATAATTGGGTTCTGAGGACATAAGTAGAAACTGTTTTCATTTCCAAGCGGTATGTAATCAGTCCCTGAAGACAGTGAGAGATAAGTTAACTGTCAAATACTCAGATCAAAGTCAGTCTTTGGCCACAAAGCGAAAAATCCCAGGGGATCTTCAAGGACCTTGGGAACCCCTCGGTCCTGGACCAGTTGTCTTCAGCACACCTTTAAGCCATAATCAAACATACCTAAGACATCAGTGCCTAACTTCTATTCAGCCCCAATAGGTGCCCTCCACAGGTAAACCTTCAGTTGAAATGATAATATATGGATAGACTCCTCAGGGAGCTCTAAGGCTGAGCAGAGACCACTGGTTTGAGATGGTTTGTTTCTCCTTGTCACTGCTTTGCATTGTGATAAAGAGGGGAAGGGCTTGTTTCTTTTGCCTCATAAGGTCAGGCATCTTCATTTGCCAAACGCTATTAAGAAATCACTTCTGCTAGGGAGATAGAGATTCTAGGTTCCTTCAGGTGATAAGGCAGCACAGGGGGAGGTTACTGAGAAGCTTTTGTCCTACTTTGCCATTCATGTTGACCATTAAATGTTTAGAATTGCCTTGTTGCATTTATTTTTTTCCTCTGCAGTCCTACTAGGTGTGGGATAAATTTAGATCATGTGTAATCATTAGATCATGTATAGATCAGATTAAGAAAATCATATTGGAGACAGCTGGGTGGCTCAGTGGGTTAAGTATCTGCCTCCACTCAGGTCATGATCCTTGGATCCTAGGATCGAGTCCTGCATCAGGCTCCTTGCTCAGCGGGGAGCCTGCTTCTCTCTCTGCCTCTGCCTGACACTCTGCCTACTTGTGCATGCTCTCTCTCTCTCTCTGAAAATAAATAAATAAAATCTTAAAAAAAAAAGAAAATCATATTGACTTGGCCTCTTTGTCTGTCTAGAAAATAACAACATTAAAATAGCTGTGAGATGCTTTGTATTTTTTTGTTTTGTTAAAATGGTGAGGTTTGAAGGAGTGCTATAGAAGAACAAAGAAGAGGTGAAAGACATTCTGTGGTGGCAGTAAGATTTACTTGGAGATTAGTTGGAAGACGATGATGATAATTTTATATTGTATTTTTGTGAGGAAGGCCAGCCTGACCTACTGATAACCTGTTTTGTTTTTTGTTGTTGTTGTTGAAATTTATTGATTTTTTTCTGTGTCTATGATATCATCATATGATTGTTCTCATTCACCTTGCTAATATGGTTAAATAAACTGATTAATTTTTTTATAATGTAGAACCAACCTCTCCTAGAATAAATTCAACCTGGTCAATATATGTTTTTATATATACTCACACATATATATTTATAATGTATATGTTTTATACCCTCAAATTTAGAGTGATACCTTTCGTTTAGGATCTTTACATTTATGATCATCTGTGAGACTGGCTTTTCCCTCCTGTGAAAGAGTTTATGGTTGTGAACATCTATCCTTGACCATTTTTTAAAAATTAACAGATAATGTATTATTTGTTTCAGGGGTTCAGATCTGTGATTCATCAGTCTTACACAATACACAGCACTTACCATAGCACATACCCTCCCCAATGTCCATCACCCAGCCACCCCATCCCTCCCACCCCCCTCCACTCCAGTTTGTTTCCTGAGATTAAGAGTCTTTTATGGTTTGTCTCCCTCTCTGTTTTGTTCTTTTCTTATTTTTAAAAGATTTTATTTATTTATTTGACAGACAGAGATCACAAGTAGGCAGAGAGGCAGGCAGAGAGAGAGGAGGAAGCAGGATCCCTGCTGAGCAGAGAGCCCGATGTGGGGCTCGATTCCAGGACTGGGATCATGACCTGAGCCGAGGGCAGAGGCTTTGACCCACTGAGCCACCCAGGCGCCCCTCTCTGTTTTTTTCTTGTTCAATTTTTTCCTCTCCCCCTATGAACCTCTGCTTTGTTTCCCAAATTCCACATATCAGTGAGATCATACAATAATTGTCTTTCTCTGACAGACTTATTTCAAAGAAGCAATTTTCAGGAAAGCCATCTTTCAGTCACATATGAAATGGGACTAGTTTTCTTGTGACCTTTGTTTTCTCCCCATGTTTTAGAGCTCATGCTTTCTTGAGGAATTTTATTCCCTCCCTTACTTCATTCCCTCTTCCGTGTGGGCATGCTTATTCTCATCTGTGACAGTCCCTATTCAATTTTAGAAATAGAAGCTACTCTAGGTATTTTAAGCAGAAAGGACTTTCATACAGGAATTAGATGTTAAAAAATAATGTTTGAAGTTCAGAAAGAGGCTAGATTTACCATGAGAGAGGTACCTACCAGAAAGGTGGAGACTAAGAAAGTCACACATGTGAATTGTAGACATAAAACAAAATCCATGGAGGCTGTGGTCTATGGATCAGGAAATTGCTGCCTGGGACTGCCACAACTGCCTGTCAGCACCCACAAAATGCTGGGTTCTGGGATGTTGCTGTGGAACCCCTGGCTTTTTTATTGTGCCCTCCCGCAGGAAACAGCAGAGCACAAAAATAGAATCGTCTCACTCTGCCTTCCAATTCCACATAAGGCATCTAATTGGACAACATTTGCACTTAGACCCTAGCATTTCAAACCCTTCCTTTAAGGAAGTGTCAGGAAAGTCAATGTAATCCATCCTACCAAGAAACTAAAGAACAAAAATCTCAGATCATATCAATAGTTGGAGAAAAAACATTTGACAAAATCCAACACTCATTTATGATAAAAATTCTCAGTGAAGTAAAAATAGAGGGTAACTTTCTTAACTTGATAAAGACTGTCTTGAAAAAAAAAAAAAGCCCTAGAGTAACATCACACTTAATGTTGAGAAACTTCCCACTAAGATCAGGCACAAGGTAATATACTTCGATCACTCCTTTTCAACATCAAACTGGAAGTCCTTGCTCATGCAATATGGTAAGAAAAGGAAATAAAACGTATACAGATTGGAAGGAAGAAAAAACACCCTGAAACTAATAAATGATTATAGCAAGCTTGTAGGATGTTAGGTTAATATAAAAAGTCAATTGTCTTCCTATAAACAACAATGAACATTTTGAAATTCAAAACATAATACATGTATATTTGCCCCCTCAAAATGAAATACTTGTGCATAAATCTAACAAAGTATGTGCAAGGTCTATATGAACAAAACTACAAAACTCTGATGAATGAAGTCAGGGAACTATGTAAATGGAGAGATAGTCCATATTCAGGGATAGGAAAACCCAGTATCATCAAGATGTCTGTTATTCCCAAACTGATCTATTAATTCAGTGTAATCCCAACCCAAATGTCAGCAAATTATTTTATCAATATTAATGAACTCATTCTAACATTTAAATAGAGAGGCAGAAGACCCAAAATAGCCAATGTAATTTGAAGGAGAAGAACAAGTTGGAGGATTGATGCTATCTGACTTCAAGACCTACTATAAAGCTACAGTAATCAAGACAGTACGGTATTGGTGAAAGAAAAGACAGATTAATGGAACAGAATAGGGAGCCCAGAATAGGGAACAGATTCCCATAAATATATTCAACTGATCTTTGACAGAGGAGCAGAGGCAAAACAAGAAAGTGTGGAAATAGTAATTTTTTGTTTGTTTTCTAGCTGACTGGGAGAGTTGAAAGGATCCTTATTCGCTGACACCATTCCCATCCTCTGAATATTCCCAATCTGCCATGAAGAAGGCTCAAAGGAAAGGAATGTATCTCTAATAGTGGAATTTCACCCATTACAGAAAGTATTTTTTCTCTTGGTGCTAGGAAGGCTCTTCAGATCTTAACTCATAAATGATCTTTTACCAAATTTTTTTTTTAAGCTTCATGGTTTTGAATATCCAGTAGAGGTCAAAACCCTTACTTTTCAATTTATTACTGCTCAGGAATGTCATATACTCTTGTGTAATTTTATAATTGAGGTTATCAACCAGGTTGTAACATCTTAGGCTTTTACTTCCCTCCCTGGTGATGAAAACAACTGTGAGGACATATGACAGAATGTGCAAAGAAGGTATATTGTGCTGGTTGAATCACTCTGTGCTGGAGAAGCTCTGTGGGATGAGCACCCATGGCCCAAGCCAGGGCTGCTGCCATCCAAGAACTACAAGAGAAGCCACCAGACACTCTCTTCTGATGCAGCTCTTAAGAATGAGGGCTGGAGGAACAGTTCCCAAAGGGCAAGAAAGAGGCTCTCACTTGAACACTGCAGGACTGGCATCTTCACAGCTCTCTACTGGGTGTTTACATTTCTCCAGGCACCCATTCCACACTGCATACTGGGATCCCTCACATGAAGGAGTAAAATCCTTCATTTCCTGTTCCACTAAACATCTCTATCATGATCAAATCCATAGACAAGCATTACTGACCTTTTTTTTTTTTTAAATTTTAAGAGCAAATGCAGGGAACTATTTCTCTTTGCTGGGCACTGAAAGAATATGATAAATGGTTACAGGGAAGGCTCTGGGTTCTGAGAGATTTTTTTTTTTTCCTCTGAGAGACTTTTAATGATTCCTGAGAACCACCTCCTCCTCACTATCCTTTAAGGGAAGGTCCTCCTAGGATGCTTCCTAGGAGACATCGCATCAGTGCTCTTAGGCTAGCTGAGTCATGGATTGAGCTCTTCTTTGCTAATGTAGTCAGGGGAAGAATGCCAAAGAAGGAAAGCTCTTTAATTTAAATATACTGGAGGATATTTACAGAGTGTAAATCTATCTTTTTTGAAAGGAAAAAATCATCTGACCAAGGATTCTCTCCTGATCAATGACTGGCAAGACTAGAGTCTAGTACCATGGCTTTCAGGCAGGGATGACCTCAAGATCATCCTTTTTGGATCAACTTCCTCCTCCTGCTGCCTCCTTTTTACCTAAGGTCCAATCTGACTTATGTTCTCATGGGAACTTACTCATGGCCTTACCCAAGGCTGATGTTTGCCATTTTAACACAGTCCTGACCAAAGGCCTTATCTTAGGACATCAGGCAGCTTGAAAGACAGTGAGAAATTCTCATTTGGCACTACTGTACAGACCTCTATGACACAAGCCTCTGTAATTTATTGCTGCCAAAACAATAGTAAAACATGGACTATATTAATCAATGAACACAAATCATATGAGCTCAATGAGCATGATGAGTGTTCACAAATCTGGCTATATGTGTAGAAACATGTTGTTGAAGATGTCTAAAATTCACTGAAACCATGAAACCATGGCCCAAAAACCCAGGTTAACATTTCCTAGTGGTTAAAAGATCAAAGACAAAGGCAGGCATATATGTTAGTCTGTTCAAGCTGCTGTAACAGAATACCATAGAGTGGGAGTCTTATAAATAATAGAAATTTATTTTTCACTGTTCTGGCTGGGAAATCCAAGATCCAGGCGCTGGATGATTTGGTGCCTGGTGAAAACCCAGTTTAGAGATGCCTGTTTTCACCTGGGAAAAGGGGGGTAAAAAAAAATTCAAGAAAATGACAGGGCTTCCATCTTTTTCTTTTCTAATATCTGTACTTTGGAAGAAGATGAAGCGAAGTTCCTGACCCAGCAATTTGTCCTCTGGAGCCATCAAACATTGTAGACATGACTAGGGAGGATTATTTACATATATTTATTTTTTGGGTCAGTCACAGTTTCTTGTTACCCTTTTAAGTAAGAAAAGAAAATAACAACAACAACAAATTTTAAACAATATTTTAAACAATATTTTTATTTTTAACAATTTTAACCAATATTTAAATATTTTTCTCTTCTCTTTAAAATAATGTAACCCAAGTATTTCTCCAGCTTCGAGGGTCATTCTTTTATTTAATATTTACATAAAAATGGTTTAAGCTCACATTCTATACCACAGCAAGTCCTAGTTTTAACACAACCTTTTTCCTTTCTTTAGTTAAACTTCAGTTATCTCATTGAACTATGCTCATGTTCCTTAAAAGCATTGGAAAGCGGGGGAAAGGCAATTATTTTAAATACAAATCCACCCAAACTGGAGGGATTTTTTTTTTAATGGACTCATTTTTTTTTAAAGATTTTATTTATTTGAGAGAAAGAGACAGAGACAGAGAAGGCAAGAGAGAGCATAACCGGGGAGGAGAGGGAGAAGCAGGCTCCCCCCTGAGCAGGGAGCCAGATGCGGGACTCCATCCCAGGACCCTGAGATCATGACCTGAGCCGAAGGCAGATGCTTAACCAACTGCACCACCCAGGCGTCCCAATGGACTCATTTTATATATACTTTTTCGAAACTTGCTCTTCTCACTTGACAGTACTTAATAGTTCTCCCAAGTCATCTGAAAAACCATCTAATTAACTATTTTTAGTGGCTGGATAATATTCAATGGCAGAGATTCTCAAAGTCTCTCCATTTGTGATATCCTTACTGGCTCAGTGATTTTTTTTCTTTTTCCCACAGCATCCATAGGCCAAAAGAAATGCTTAGCCCTTTAATAGTCAGGGCTACACAACTTAAAGTATTAATATCTGAACAACCTAGTAGCCAGTTGAAACAATAATATATGTAAATTGGAAGGAAATCTAACATTTTAATTTGATTTAAGTAGCCACAGTTACTTACTAATCCTATGCATGCCCCTGTTGGGTATGGCAAAGCTTTTCAAACTTCAGAAGCAGATCAGAGACCACCACTTCCCTTGCCTGGTTCACACTAATTTTTTTGTCTGATGCTTGTTGTATATCTTAAAATAAGACATCTGCAAAAGGAAAGAAGCATGATTAAATATCGAAGGTATCAACTACCATAAGCTAGTTGTTCATGACTTGTCCAGTGGATGTCGGATATTAGATTTTCCTAGAAAATTGTAAATATCCCATGGTATTCCTGTGAGTTTGCTACAGTATCCTAGGACCCCTCAGTGGACAGTTGGGGAAATACAGGCATTTGGTATGGATGTTTAAAATATTTTTAACTCTTCAAAAGATAATTAAAGGTTTATAGCAAAAATAATAGCAATGTGTTATGGGCTTATAATGTAGTAGAATTAAAACATGACAACAAGCTGTGCCTGGGTGGCTCAGTGGGTTAAGCCTCTGCCTTTGGCTCAGGTCATGATCTCAGGGTCCTGGGATCGAGCCCAGCATTAGGCTCTCTGCTCAGCGGGGAGCCTCCTTCCCACCCCACCCCCCTGCCTGTCTCTCTGCCTACTTGTGATCTCTGTCTGTCAAATAAATAAATAAAATCTTTTAAAAAATGACAACAAGAGCACAGAAAAGGAAAACTGGAGTTGGGTAATGGAAGTATATTTTTGAGAAGGTTTTACGTTATATGGGGAAAGGTGTATTATTTGCAGAGAGACTGTGATACATTAAACATGTATATTGTAAACCTTAGAAGAACCAATAAAATATAACAAATAGAGATAAAATGGAGTAATAATGCTCAATCCAAAAATAAAGGCAAAAAAGCAAGGTTCAGATAGTACAAATAGCAAGGTAATGGGTTAAAAACCCAATGATAACAGTAAAAACATAAATAATAAATCATCTAAGAACTCTAATTAAAAGATTGTCAGGCTGCATATAAAGTTAGCTTAAAAGTAAAAGACTGAAAAGAGATATGCCATGCAAATTTTAATCACCCTAAAGTTGGAAAGTCAGACAAAGATGTCAGAACAGAGATTATTACCAGGGATGAAGAGAAGCATTGCTGTCATGATAACAAGATTTAATCAGTAAAGGAAACATAACCATCCCATCTGTTCATTCCCAGTGAGAGCTTGAAAAGAATATGAAGCCATACCTGACAGTACTGGAAGGAAAAATAGGCAAATCTACAGTCACATTTCAAGGTTTGAAAACACTCCTTTCTTGGTAGTTAATGGAAGAAGTACACAAAAAATAAGCAAGGTGAGAAAAGACAGGAACAATGCTAACAGCAACATTCCACCACCAACAGCAGAATACACATTTTCTACAAATGTGCACATGACATTTAACAGGAGAGACCATGTGCTAGATCATAAAACAATTCTCAATGAATTAAAAATCACATAGCATCTATAAAATGACTTAAATCACAAATCCATGCTAGAAAGATTTCTGAAACATTGCCAAACATTGGAAGCAAATAATACATTTTTAAATAACCCATGGTCAAAGATGGAATTGTAGGGAGGTTGGAAAATATTTTGAATGGAATGAAAATGAAAAAATATACCACGATTTGTAAGAAAGAGCTAAAGGACTGCTTCCTGGGAGATTCAAAGGCTTAAATGCTTATGTTCTCAAATCAATGAACTAAGCTTCCATCTTAAGAAGATAGAAAACGAGGAACAAATTAAGCCCAAAGTGAATAAAAGGAAGGAAATCATAAAGAAAAGAGCAAAGATTGGTATAATAGCAAATGAACAAATGATAGTACGTGAACTTCAAGCTGGTTCTCCCTAAAGATTATATAAAGCTCTAGTGAATCTGATCACTAAAAAAAAGTCACAAATTACCAACGTCAGGAATGTTAGAGCATCCTTACTAATGATACCCAATATTAAAGGGATTTTTAAAAATTTTTTAAATTTATTTTCAGCATAACAGTATTCATTGTTTTTGCACCACACCCAGTGCTCCATGCAATCCATGCCCTCTCCAATACCCACCACCTGGTTCCCCCAACCTCCCACCCCCCGCCCCTTCAGACCCCTCAGATTGTTTTTTAGAGTCCATAATCTCTCATGGCTCACCTCCCCTTCCAATTTCTCTCAACTCCCTTCTCCTCTCCATCTCCCCATGTCCTCCATGTTATTTGTTATGCTCCACAAATAAGTGAAACCATATGATAATTGACTCTCTCTGCTTGACTTATTTCACTCAGCATATATTAAGGAATGTTACCATGACCAAATTCATGTCAGTAAATAAAACATGCAAATTAAAATATATACATGCCTTGAAAGATCTGAGCTACCAAATGGACAAAACTAACAATGTTCTATCAACCAAGAAAATTAAATACATAACTAAAATTCTTCCCACAAAATGAAATCAAGATTCAGATGGCTTCTCTGGTGAATTCTACCAAATATTTAAGGAAAATATAATAACAATCTTCTACAATTTGATTTTATGAGTCCAAGTCATTTTTGGGGCACAATTACCCTGACACTAAAATCAAAGTCATTACAGGGAAAGGATCTTACAGACCAAGCATATACTTAAATAGGTGCATTAATTGCATATAAATTATATTGCAATAAAGTTGATTAAAATTAAAAAAAAAATAAAATAGTGTGCCAGATGGTGATAGAGTTCACTGCAGAAAAATAAATTAGGGATGAGGGATTGAGAATGAGGTGCAGTGAAGACTCAGTTTTGACTAAGGAAGGCCTCAAGGAGAAAGCAACAATTTAATCAAAATGGCTAGAGATAACAAGGTTTAGCACTTGGTAAGAGTAATTCCAAACATACCTTTATGAACACAGACAAATCTATGGATACATAGGTGGTGGGAAAGTAAATAAAAATAGTTTCACAAACTAGGATCATACTCTATATGTCTTTTCAATGTATTATATTTATCATCCTTGAACGTACTAGAAAAAAATATGCTAAAATAATTACTGGATTACAGATATTTATTTAACAAAATGACCATAAAAATTATTACAAATTGAAGCTATACTTTTCCTGCCACCAATTTCTTTTATTGGTGTATAATTTGCATAACGTTAAACTTACCCTTTTCAGATGAAGATTTCTATTAATTTTTCTAAAGGTTTTAATTTCAAGGTTTACAAAAAATTAGGGAGAAGGTACAGAGATTTCTCAGATGCCTCCCACTCCCACACATGCACAGCTTCCCCTATTATCAACATCACTCTCCAGAATGGTAGATTTTTTAACCGAAGTTGAACCTGCACTGATACATCCCAGGCACCCAAAGTCTATGGCTTACCTTAGGGTTTTTACTCTTGGCATTGGGCGTTCTATGGATTTGGACAAAAGTATAACGACATATATTTGTTACTATAATATCACACAGAGTATTTTTATTGTCCTAAATATTTAGAGCTATACTTTTCAATTCTTTAATGTGTGTCTATATTCCCTTTTTAGACAATGTGTTTTCTCCCTATTATAAAAATACTTCATACCTTCTCATTTTTGTTACATTATTTTTATACTTTCAGAACATATGATATTTTTTCAATAGGAAGACAGGATTTAATTAATAAAAAGCTTGAAATATGCTTGTTTTAAATCAAGGCCTTACATGAAATATACCACATTATCTTGGGAGAAATTATATTGAGAATGAGATATTATATCTCTTTGTTTTTCCCCCCTAATTTTATTGAGGTCCAACTTACATGCAATCAAATGCACTCATTTTAAATATATAGTTTCATGAGTTTTGAACATGTTACTACCATTGTATTCAAGACATAAAACATTTCCATCGCCCCAAAGTTCCTCTCCTTCTTCTTCCCAGCCAATCACTCCTTTCTATCCCATATAACTACTGATCTGTTATCTGGCATAGATTAGATTAGTTTTCCAGAGTTTTCAATAAATGTAACCATATACAGCATATATTCTTTATCTGGCTCCTTTCATGGATTTATTCATGTAGTGTGTAACAATAGTTTGTTCCTTTTTATTGCTGAGTACTAGTTCATTGTATGAATAAGTCACATTGTGTTTGGTCATTCCCTTGTTGATAGACATTGTAGCTGTTCACGATTTTGTCTATCATAAAAACAAATCTGTGAACATTCTTGTACATATCCTTTTTGTGTGTAGAAATATATTTTAATTTGGAAGGGGGGTAAAAAAAAAGAGTGTAGTTACTAGGCCATTCAGTAAACACCTGTTTAATTGTGTTAAGAAACTGCTACATCATTTTCTATAGTGATTATAACAATTCACATTCCCACCAACAGTGTCTGAGAGTTCTATTTGCTTCACATGTTCACAATCACGTGGTACGGTCAGCTTTAAAAAAATTTTAGCCATTCTGCTGGTCCTGTATTTGTATCTGGTAATGGTTTAATTTGTATTTTCTTTATGACTAATGATATTAGCATCTTTTGATGTGCTTATTAGCAATTTGTGTATGTTGTTTTGTGGAGTATTTGTTCATGGAGCTATTTTATCCATTGTTGTGGAGTTATTTTACCCATTGTTAAATTGAGTTGTCTCCTAACATTGAATTGCAAGAGGAGATATATATATGTGTGTGTGTGTGTGTGTGTGTGTGTGTATAAATATATACACACACAAACATATATATACTTGTCCTTTATCAGATTTATAAGTTATGAATATTTTTTTCAAAGGCAGGAGGTTTTAGTTTTTTGTTTTTTGTTTCTTTTTTTAATTTTTTAAATTTATTTTCAGCCTAACAGTATTCATTGTTTTTGCACCACACCCAGTGCTCCATGCAATCTGTGCCCTCTCCAATACCCACCACCTGGTTCCCCCAACCTCCCACCCCCCACCGCTTCAAACCCCTCAGATTGTTTTTCAGAGTCCATAGTCTCTCATGGTTCACCTCCCCTTCCAATTTCACCCAACTCCCTTCTCCTCTCCAACTCCCCTTGTCCTCCATGCTATTTGTTATGCTCCACAAATAAGTGAAACCATATGATAATTGACTCTCTCTGCTTGACTTATTTCACTCAGCATAATCTCTTCCAGTCCCGCCCATGTTGCTACAAAAGTTGGGTATTCATCCTTTCTGATGGAGGCATAATACTCCATAGTGAATATGGACCACATCTTCCTTATCCATTCGTCCGTTGAAGGGCATCTTGGTTCTTTCCACAGTTTGGCGACCGTGGCCATGGCTGCTATAAACATTGGGGTACAGATGGCCCTTCTTTTCACTACATCTGTATCTTTGGGGTGAATACCCAGTAGTGCAATTGCAGGGTCATAGGGAAGCTCTATTTTTAATTTCTTGAGGAATCTCCACACTGTTCTCCAAAGTGGCTGCACCAACTTGCATTCCCACCAGCAGTGTAAGAGGGTTCCCCTTTCTCCACATCCCCTCCAACACACGTTGTTTCCTGTCTTGCTAATTTTGGCCATTCTAACTGGTGTAAGGTGGTATCTCAATGTGGTTTTAATTTGAATCTCCCTGATGGCTAGTGATGATGAACATTTTTTCATGTGTCTGATAGCCATTTGTATGTCTTCATTGGAGAAGTGTCTGTTCATATCTTCTGCCAATTTTTTTATATGATTGTCTGTTTTGTGTGTGTTGAGTTTGAGGAGTTCTTTATAGATCCTGGATATCAACCTTTTGTCCATACTGTCATTTGCAAATATCTTCTCCCATTCCGTGGGTCACCTCTTTGTTTTGTTGACTGTTTCCTTTACTGTGCAGAAGCTTTTGATTTTGATGTAGTCCCAAAAGTTCATTTTCGCTTCTGTTTCCTTTGCCTTTGGAGACGTATCTTGAAAGAAGTTGCTGTGGCTGATATCAAAGAGGTTATTGCCTATATTCTCCTCTAGGATTCTGAAAATGAAACAAGATGAAACAGCAAGGAGATGAACTATAAGAGACTCTTAATCTCAGGAAACAAATTGAGGGTTGCTGCAGTGGAGGAGGGGTGGGTGATGGACATTGGGGAGGGTATGTGCTACGGTGAGCACTGTTAATTGTGTAAGACTGATGAATCACAGACCTATATCTTTGAAACAAATAATACATTATATGTTAATAAAAGTAATAAAAAATTATCCCTTTCCCATTGAATTGCCTCAGAACTTTTGTCGAAAATCAGTTGACTACATATATGTGTTTATTTCTGGACTATCTATTTGATTGTATTTATTGATCTATGTTTATCCTCACTCCCTAATCATACTGTTTTGATTTTTGTAGTTTTATATTAAGTCTTAGAATCAGATAGTGTAAGTGTTCTCAATTTAGTCTTCTTCAAAACATTTCTGGCTATTTTAAGCCCTTCATAATTCCATTTAAATTCTAGAATGAACTTGTTAATTACCAAAGAAAAAAATCTTGCGAATAGTTTGGAATGGCATTGAATTTGTAGATCAAATTGGGGAGAATTGCAATCTTTTTTTTCCTTTTTTAAAGATTTATTTATTTATTTTAGAGAGAAAGAGAGAGCATGAGTGGGGGTGGGGGGAAAACAGAGGGAGAGGGAAAAAAGCAGAATTCACACTGAGCACAAAGCTTGATGTCGAGCTCCATCTCAAGACCCTGAGATCGTGACCTGAGCTGAAACAAAGAAACAGGCACTCAACTGAATGAGCCACCTACAAGCTACAGGAAGAATTGAAAGCTTAATGATATTGACTATTCTAATCTGTGAACTTGATATCTCTCTCCATTTATTTGGATCTTCTTTAGTCCTCATAGGAGTGTTTTGTAGTTTTCACTGTGAGTTTGTTCCTAAGTGTTTTATATTTGTTGATGTTGTAAATTTCAATTCTTAGTTGTTCATTATTTGGATTTAGAAACAATGTGTTTTATATATTGACCTTGTATCTTGTGACCTTGCTTAACTCATTTACTTGTTCTAATAGGGTTTGTTTTTTTTATTAAGTTCCTCAGGATTTTCTGTATACATTGCTCTGCCATCTGTAAATAAAAGCAATTTTACTTTTTGTGTTAGGGAAAAACCTGATTCTCCTCTTGTGTATTTCCTTTACTCTCACACTGCTTCCACACTCACAACACTTCTGACACTTTTGGTATCTCTGTGACAACAGCTGGGGGTCCTACAATTTTACAAATTCTGACACTATCTACCTAGAAATAGCATCAGATCCTACAGGCTAAGGACTCAGTCATACAAGACTGTCCCATTCCCCAACTCAGATGCCAGTTGCAAGTTGGAGATCCCCAGGTTACCCACAACTTCTGTCTAACTTGGTTATAAATTGGAAGTTCCCATGACCTTCTCTCCTTGAATTTGATTTTTTTTTTTTTTTTTAAGTAGGCTCCATGGCCAATGTGGATCCCAACTTCAGGCTTGAAATCACAACACTGAGATCAAGACTTGAGCTGAGATCAAGAGTCAGACTCAACCGACTGAGCCACCCAGGCACCCCAGACTTGGATTTCATTATTTGCTAGAGAGGTTCACAGAACTCAAAGAAAGAAATCTATATCTATATCTATATCTATATCTATATCTATATCTATATATCTATATATATCTACATATATATATATCAGTTTATTAAAGGATATAATAAAGGATACATCTAGATAAAGAGACAGATAAGGGTGCAGTCAGGGAGGATCCTGAATGCAGGAACTTCTCTCCCTGTGGACCTGGGGTCCATCACCCTCCCTACATAACTGTGTTCATCAACCTGGAAGCTCTTCAAATCCCTTTCTTTGGGGTTTTGATCAATGCTTCATTACATAGGCATGATTGCCATTGGTGAATGACTCTAGCCCCTCTCCAACTCTTCTCGGTTTTTCAGAGTTCAAGGGGTGGGACTGAAAATTCTAAACTTCTAATCACAAGACTGGTTTCTCCAGGTGAACATTTCTCACCCTTATGTGACCCTAGGGTCTTTTCAAAAGTTACTTATTAACATATCAAGAGACAACTTTATTTATTTCATCACGGGAAATTCCTAGGGTTTTTGGAGCTCTGTTCTAGGAATAGGAGGAAGACCATATATTTCTCTTAAAAATCACAATATCACACTTTTTCCGATATGTATAATTTTTATTTATTTCTCTTACCTTATTGGATTGCCTATGACTTTTAGAACAAATTTGAAGTGGTGGGAGTTGACACCCTTTCTTTGTTCACAATCTTTGGGAGAAAGCATTTATTTTTTCACAAGTAAGTGTGTTTTAGCTTTAGGATATTTATGAAAGATTTGATCAAATTCTTTCTATTCTATAGGAAGTGAGTTTTTTTATTTATCATGAACACCTGTCAACTGCATTTTGTACATCTATTAAGATGATTCTAAATTTTTCAAAATTTTGTCAACATGTTAAATTACTTTGATTTCCAAATATGGAACCAATTTAGCTTTCCTGTGTAAATTCCACTTTGTCATTATTCTTTATACATATTACTTGATCTAACTTGTTACTAATATTTTATTAGGGAATTGTTTTTGTCTATGTAGATAATGACATTGGTCTGCAGTCTCCTTTTCTTATAATGTCTTCATCTGGTTTTGGTATCAAGGTAATGTTGGCCTCAGAAAATGAGTAGGGATATGTATTTCCTTTTGAATCTTCTGAAGGACTTTGTGTAGGATTGGTATAATACCTTTTAAAAATGTTTGATAAAAGTCATTAATAAAATCATTTTGGTCTTGAATTTTTTAGTGAAAAATTTGAGTTACAAATTCAGTATCCTACTTGAAGAGTTTTTTATTTCTTCTTTAATCAGTTTACAATTGTCACTTACTGTTCTTTTATTATACGTGGGATCTTGGGATGCCTGGGTGGCTTAGTTGGTTAAATGTCTTCCTTCTGCTCAGGTCATGATCCCAAGGTCCCAGGATCAAGTGGCTTCTTCCTCAGCAGGGAGCTTCCTTCTCTCTCTGCCTTCCACTCCCCCGGTTTGTACCCTCTCTCTCTGACAAATAAGTAAATAAAATCTTAAAAAATACATATGTGGGATCTATAGTGATGTTCTTTATTTTATTCCTTTTTATTTTTCTTTCTTTCATTTTTTTGTTTTTGTTTTTGTTTTTGTTTTTGTTTTTGTTTTTGTTATAGAGAGAGAGTGTGTGAATGCAGATGTAGAGGGGCAGAGGGCAGAGGAAGGAAGAGAATCTTAAACAGGCTCCTTGGGTAGCTCAGTTGATTGAGCATCTGCCTTTGGCTCAGGTCATGATCCCAGGGTCCTGGAATCAAGCTCTGCATCTGGCTGCCTGCTCAGCAGAGAGCCTGCTTCTCCCTCTCCCTCTGCCACTCCCCTTGCTCTCTCACTTCCTGTCAAATAAGTAAATAAAATCTTAAAAAACAAACAAACAAACAAACTGCTTTTTAAACCAGACAGATGCTATAGCTTTCTTGGGGTGTGGTTAAATGTCTAAAGGTCACTTGAAGGATATTGATTTTCATGGTTACTTTGTTTGATGCTTTCCATTAAAACTCTTACCAAGTGCTAAATGATCACCTCAATACCATGATAGATAAAACATAAAAGATGATCACAAGGACAAAGATTGATGGATAAAACAAAAATCTAAAGCCCTTTTGTGGTCCTGTATGAAAATAGATACTTATTTTGCTCTATCTTTTAAAACTACTCCATGCAAATCCTGCAAATTGATGACTTCATCTTTTTCACATATCTATATGTAGTTTTATAATTACATTTTATTTTATGCTCACTGTCAACACAACTTCAGAGTTGTGGCCACATAAAGGATGACAGGAACTAACATGGTTGAGGAAAAGACATTAAAATATCTTTAGAGTTTTATCTAAAGCCAATTGAAAAGAATTTGAAATATAAATATAAGATTCATTTAAGCAGAAAAGTGATTAGTTGACTCCAACCTGGATGAAGGTTTCAAAATACTATGCACCCAAATTGATTCAGTGTAAAAAGTTCCAGCATATTGAGGAAGCATAGAATCATTTTTGGAAGCAAAGAATATCTTTGTCATTTTTTGGGTCATATTTACTGTCATTCATTCCTTTTAGAGTTAGAAACCTTTGGGATATCAAGGGTTATTTGGACTTTTTGTTGGTGGTATTGAGAAAGAAAATCTCTAGCTACTGTGTTTAAAAATCTGTGGTAGGGGGGTGCCTGGGTGGCTCAGTGGGTTAAAGCCTCTGCCTTCGGCTCAGGTCATGATCCCAGGGTCGGCGCATCGGGCTCTTTGCTCGGCGAGGAGCCTGCTTCCCTTCCTCTCTCTGCCTGCCTCTCTGCCTACTTGTGATCTGTGTCTGTCAAATAAATAAAATCTTTAAAAAAAAAATCTGTGGTACGGGTACCTGTGTGGCACAGTCTGTTAAGCATCTGCCTTTGGCACAGATCATGATCTCAGGGTCCTGGGATTGAGCCCCACAGCAGCCTCTCTGCTCAGTGGGGAGCCTGCTTTTCTTTCTCCATCTGTGTTTATGCTCTCTCTCTCAAATAAATAAATAAATAAATAAATAAAATCTTGTAAAAAATCTGTGGCAAGTCAAATGATTTCCAATTATTGTTTTCAACAAAATTGAAAAAGGATTTTATCAAGATGCTATCTTACAAATTATTAAAATTTGTTATTAAAGCTAGATCACCAAGTGCTTTCTGGCATTTAACTCCGAAGCAGTTCAAAGAATTGTGATATTGCTATGATAAAATTTCTTCCAGGGTGCCTGGGTGGCTTAGTGGGTTAAAGCCTCCACCTTCCACTCAGGTCATGATCCCAGGGTCCTGGGATTGAGCCCTGCATCAGGTTCTCTGCTCAGCAGGGAGCCTGCTTCCCTTCCTCTCTCTCTGCCTGCCTCTCTGCCTGCTTGTGATCTCTGTCTGTCAAATAAATAAATAAAATCTTTAAAAACAAAACAAACAAAACAACAACAACAACAAAAAACTTCTTCCATTACTCTTCAAAAAACAGCTCTGAGAAAACCAGAGAGCTACATGCCGAAGAATGAAACTGGAGCACTATCATACTCCATACACAAAAGTAAACTCAAAATGGATTAAAGACCTAAGTGTGACATCCAAAACCACAAAACTTCTGGAAGAAAACATAGATGGTAATTTAGTTGTTATCAGCCATAGAAACATTTTTCTAAATATGTCTCCTTAGGCAAGAGGAAGAAAAGCAAAATTAAACTATTGGGACTACACCAAAATAAAAAGCTTTTGTATAGTGAAAGAAAACATCGACAAACCAAAAAGGCTACCTACTGAATGGGAGAAAGTTTTTGCAAATAATATATCCAATAAGGGGTTACTATCCAAAATATATAAAGTACTTATACAACTCAATGCCAGAAACACAAATAATCAATTAAAAAATGGGCAGAGTGGCACCTGGGTGCTCAGTTGGTTAAGCATCTGACTCCTGATTTTGGCTCAGGTGATAATCTCATGGTTGTGGGATAGAGCCCTGTGTCAGGCTCCTTGCTCAGTGTGGAGTCTGCTTCAGATTTGCTCTCCTTCTTCTGATCCTCCCTCTGCTCTCTCTCTCTCTCTCTCTCTAAATTAAAAAAAAAAAAAGACTAAAAAATGAACAAAGAACTTGAATAGAGTTTTTTCCCCCAAAGAAGACATACAATTGGCTAAGAGACAGATAAGAAGATGCTCAGTATCTCATCATCAGGGAAATGTGAAGTAAAACCAAAATGAGGTTTCACCTTACACCTGTCAGAATGGCTAGAATCAAAAGACAAGAAATTAAAAGTGTTGGTGAGGATGTGGAGAAAAAAAGAACCCTCATGCTCTGTTGGTAGTAATGTAAATTGGTATAGTTGCTATGGAAAACAGTATGGAGCTTTTTTCAAAAAATTAAAAATAGAATTACCCTATAATCCAGTAATTCCACTACTGGAGGTCTACCCAAAGAAACCAAAAATACTAATTAAAAAAATATATACACATTGGTATTTATTGCAGTATTATTTACAATAGCCAAGATATGGAAGCAATCCAAGTGTCCATTTGATCAATGACTGGATAAAGAAGATGTGATATATATATATATATATATATATATATATATATATATATATTCAGCCATAACAAAGAATGAAATCTTGCCATTTGTAACAACATGGATGGATCTAGAAGATATAATGCTAAGGGAAATAAGTCATACAGAGAAAGACAAATGCCGTATGATTTCAGTTGTGTGGAATTTAAGAAACAAAACAAAGAAAAAAGAGACAAACAAAAGAACAGAATCTCAAGTACAAAGAACAAACTGGGGGTTGCCAGAGGAGAGGTGTGTGGGGGGAGAAGGTAAAGAGAATTGAGAGTATACTTAGTCTTGATGAGCACCAAAAAATGTACAGAATTGTTGAATCATTATACTGTATATCTGAAACTAATATAACATTGAACGTTAATCACACTTCAGATTGTTCCAATCCCATCCTCATTTTTTATTTGAATAAGGTTTCCTATCTCTTACATCTGTTAAAACAACAATTACAAAAATAGGAATAGAATTGCTGCTGAGCATTTTTTTATGTTAGTAGTAAGTAAGAATTATCCATGGATACTGAAACTGATTAAAAAATATCTTATATCCATCTTGTTAATGTATTTCCAGTAAAAATTTACTTTTTATGTATAGTATTGATTTTTTAAAAGATTTTGAATTTATTTTTGTGCATGGTGTAGGAAAGTGGTCCAGTTTCATTCTTCTGCATGTGGCTGTCCAATTTTCCCAACACCGCTTGTTGAAGAGAATTTCCATTGGATATTCTTCCCTGCTTTCACAAAGATAAGTGACCATATAGTTGTGTGTCCATTTCTGGGCTTTCCATTCTGTTCTATTGATATGTGTGTCTATTTTTGTGCCAGTACCATGCTGTCTTGATATTACAACTTTGTAATATTGCTTGAAGTCCAGAATTGTGATGCCTCTAGCTTTGCTTTTCTTTTTCAAGATTGTTTTACCTATTCAGAGTCTTTTGCAGTTTCATATAAATTTTAGGATTTGTGAAAAATGCTTTTGGTATTTTGAAAGGGATTGCATTAAATGTGTAGAGTGCTTTGGGTAGTATAGACATTTTAACAGTATTTGTTCTTCTAATCCATGAGCATAGAATGTTTTTCCATTTCTTTGTGTCATCATCAATTTCCTTTGTAAGTGTTCTATAGTTCTCAGAGTATAGATCTTTTACCTCTTTTGTTAGGCTTATTCCTAGGTATCTTATGGTTTTTGGTGTAATTGCAAATGGAATCAATTCCTTGATTTCTTTTTCTGCTGCTCCATTATTGCTGTACAGAAGTGCAACAGATTTCTGTACATTGATTTTGTATCCTGTGAATTTAGTGAATTTGTGTAATTAGTTTTAGCAATTTCTTGGCAGAGTCCTTCTGGTTTTCCACATAGGTATTATGTCATCTGCGAATAGTGAAAGTTTGACTACTTCCTTGCTGATCTGGATTCCTTTTATTTCTTTGTGTTGTCTGATTACTGAGGTTAATACTCCCAGTACTATGTTAAATAATAGTGAGAGTGGACATCCTGTTTTCTTCCTGTCTTCATCCTGTCTTCCTGTCAGCTTTTCCCCATTGAGGATAATATTAGCTGTGGGTCCTCCATACATGGCCTTTATAATCTTTAGGTATGTTCCCTCTATACCTACCTTTTTGAGGGCTTTTATCATGAATGGATGTTGTACCTTGTAAAATGCTTTTTCTGCATCTATCAAGAGAACCATATGGTCCTTCTCCTTTCTTTTGTTAATGTGGTGTATTACATTGATTGATCTGTGAATATTGAACCACCCTTGCAGCCCAGCAATAAATCCCAGTCAATAATGGTGAATGATTCTTTTAATGTACTATTGGATTCAATTTCCTAGTATTTTAGTTGAGAATTTTTGCATTAGTGTTCATCAGGGATATTGGCTTGTAATTCTCTTTTTTAAGGGGACTTTGCTTTTTGAATCAAGGTAATACTGGCCTCTTAGAATGTGTTTGGAAGTTTTTCTTCCATTTCTATTTTTTTGGAACAGTTTGAGAATGGATATTAACTGTCCTTTAAATGTTGGTGGAATTCCCCTGTGAAGCCATTGTAGCCTTGGACTTTTGTTTGTTGGGAGATTTTTGATTACTGATTCAATATCTTTGCTGGTTATTAGTCTGTTCAAGTTTTTTTTATTTCTTCCTGTTTCAGTTTTGATAGTTTATATGTTTCTGGGAGTTTATCTATTTCTTCAGATGGCCCAATTTGGGGGCATATAATTTTCCTTTTTCTTTTTTTTAAAGATTTTATTTATTTATTTGAGAGAGAGAGAGCATGAGAAAGGGGAGGGTCAGACGGAGAAGCAGACTCCTGCTGAGCAGGGAGCCTGATGCAGAACTCGATCCTGGGACTCCAGGATCATGACCTGAGCCAAAGGCAGTTGCTTAACCAACTGAGTCACCCAGGTACCCATTTTTTCACAGTATTCTCTTATAATTGTATGTATTTCTGTGGTGTGGATTGTTATTTCTCCTCTCTCATTTGTGATTTTATTTATTTGGTAAATAAATAAATAAATAAACACCTCTTTTCTTTTTGTAGGTCTGACTAGGGGTTTATCAATTTTATTATTTTTTTCAAAAAACCAGCTCCTGCTTTCATTGATCTATTCTATGTTTTTTTGTTTCTGTATCATTTATTTCTGCTCTAATCTTTATTTTCTTTCCTCTACTGACTTTAGGTTCATTTGTTGATCTTTTTCTAACTCCTATTGATATAAGGTTAGGTTGTTTACTTGAGATTTTTCTTGCTTATTGAGGTAGGCCTGTATTGTTATATGTGTCCCTTTTATGAGACATCTTGGTGCATCCCAAAGGTTTTGGATGACACTGTTTTCATTTGTTTCCATGAATTTTTAAAAAAGATTTATTTTTATTTATTTATTTTTTGAGGGGGAAAGGGTGGAGGGAGAGAGAATGTTATGCAGACCAAACTGATCATGGAACTCAAGAATAAGATGGAGCCCTTATGACCTGAGCCAAAACCAGGGGTTGGATGTATAATTGACTGTGCCATCAAGGTGCCCCTGCTTCCTTGTATTTTTTAATTTTTTCTTTGGTTTGATTTACTGGTTTACCCATTAATTTTTTAGTTGCATGTTGTTAACTTCCATGTATTTGTGGTCTTTCCAAAAATTTTCTTGTGATTTACTTCAAGTTTCATAGCACTGTGGTCAGAAAATATGTAACTTATGATCTCAATCTTTTTGTACTTGTTGAGACCTGATTTGTGACCTTGTTACATCCCATGTGCACTTGAAAAGAATGTGTATTCAACTGTTTTAGGATAAAATGTTCTGAATGTATCTGTTAATTCCATCTGGTCCAGTGTGTCATTAAAAACCATTGTTTTTTATTGATTTTCTACTTTGATGATCTGTCTATTGATATAAGTGGGGTATTAAGGTCTCCTACTATTATTGTGTTATTATTGATGAGTTCCTTTATGTTTGTTATTAATTGTTTTATATATTTGGGTGTTCCCATTTTGGTGGCATAAATATTTAAAATTGTTACATTTTCTTGTTGGATAGTTCCCTTTATTAAGATATAGTGCTCTTCTTTATCTCTTATAAATATATTCAACTGTTTTTTCCAGAGAAGAATGTAATGGACAAGTGAAAGACTTTTAGGCATAAAATGTAGTGTATTATGATAAAGGAAGTAGAACAATGTAAAATTTCTGACTTAAAGGAGAGCCTGTTCTTTTGTTTTTTAAATTGATGATGTCATTATACATTGCTATGATCTTTTCCCACCTAATTAGATTAAAAGGTACCATTCCTTAGGTACAGGTCTTTAAGAGCAGAACCTGAGATGGGGATTCTTCTACAAGTGATTTATTGAGAAAGTGCTGTTAAGAAAATCCTATAAGAAAATGAAGCAAGCAAGATAGGGCAGGGGAGGAAGCCAAAGATGTGAATTTAGCTTAAATTTAGTCTAAGCCTGATCACATGAAGAGTTATGTAGTATAATGTAGTATACATTCAGTTCAGTCTGTATAAGATTCTCTCTCCCTCTGCCCTTCCCCTCTCAAAAAAAAATAAATAAAAATAAATCTTTTTTAAAAATTCATGGAAACAAGTGAAAAGAAAACAGTGTCATCCTAAACCTTTGGGATACACCAAGATGGCTCATAAAAGGGACACGTATAACATAATGTAGTATATGTTGTATACATAGTTTTCCTACCTTGAGGCAAAGGGGATGGGCTTTTGCATTTTGTGTCAGTCATTGGCTAAGGCTGCCACTGCTGGGTAAGGGGTAGTAGGCATCTCCTGGGAAGGTAGCAGTCATCAGCTGAGCTGAGCTGGAGAAGGCTGTGTCTATAAGATATTAGAGTCAAAACTCAAAGCAGCTGATGAAGGGAATCTGGACAAGGCACAAAATATATGATTCAGAGAAAAGGAAATGATTTTATTACACAAATAGTGAAAGGATAATGAAATGATGATCTGGATCTAAACAAGATATTCTAGGGGGAAAATAGGTGTTGGGGTGTAGGGGATATTGTTGGTTGAGGTTATGCCTTGTGCCTGTCTCCAGCTCTTAGTGTGTATAAAAGGCCAACCCCCTTGCCTCAAGGTTGAAACAACTCTGTGGTAAACTTGCTCTAGAGCCTCTATGGGACCAGGCTGAAGCTAGTGTCCAGCTGGGACAACTTCCTCTCCTGCCCTACCCTGTTTTCCTCACATGTTCTCCTGAGAGCATTCCCTCAGGGAATTATTTCTCCAAAATTTCCTGCCACAGGCTCTGATTCTAAGAAATCTAACTTTATACCAGAGAGAAGAAGGAAAAAAGTTAAAATATAGATTTCTCCGTTTTTTAAAAGGTGGAGTAGGGGTGAAAAGATAATAAATTCTTTTTTGTTCTCTACCTTGTTAGAGAAATATGTCCATAATTTCTAAAACAGAAAGAAATCTAGTGCAGGATAGCTAAAGTTATTAGATGCAATTGATCAGTAGTTCTGACAGCTCTAAACTCCAAAATAAATCCAGGATTACCTCTTTTCACATCCTGTGGTATCATTCTGGTCTGAGCCATGCTGGTCTCACAAAGGGATAATGACAATAGCTTCCTACATGAGTTTCCTCATTTCACTCATATCCCTCACCTCATCCCACATAGTCTATTTGCAACACAGAGTGATTCAATATAAATCAGATCATGTTGATCTACTTAAATCTTTGAATGACTTTCCATGTTCTTCAGAATAAAAATCAAAATTTTAAAAGGACTTCTTGAAGGCCCTACATGGTTTAACTCCTGATATCTCTCTAACTTCTTGTCTCAGGACCCACTTACTTGCTCACTCTGCTCAGCCATCTTGAGGCTTCTCAAGCAATGGGGTACTCCCATTTCAATTGTTTCTACTTTTATCTCTGCCTGGAAAGTTCTTTCACCAAATATAGGCATGACTCTATCCGTCATCTTCTCTGATTTTCACTAAAATGAAACCTTTTCAGTGAGACCTTCCCTGATCCACTATATTTAAATTGCAAGGACATTTCATTCCTCAGGTTTTTTTTTTCATAATACTCATTAACATCTGACATTCCATGTTCTACTTTTTTATTTATCTGCCCCCACTAAAATGTGAGAGAGTAGAAATCATTGCATGGTTTGTTTGCGATAGTGTATCCAGCACCTACAAAGGTCTCTTCCATGTAGTAGGTGTTCAGTAAGTGGGTTGATTGAACTGAACGTATCAATCCATATAAGAAAAATAATTCAAGGGGATAACAACTTATGAGAACAATCTTTAAGAATCACGTGGAGATTTATGGAATGGATGCAACAATAATATGTGGACACATAATGGTGTTTAATGAGCATGTCTGAAGGGTAACCATTAATCAATCAATTCTATCTTGGAAAAATTCTCATGTCTTCCAAACATGCTTCGTGGAAAACAGTGGATCATGTAGATGTTAATTTGTGTTGCATTAAAAAAGATTCTGGAGTCAAATAAGCTCAGAAAATTCTAAATACTAAATCTCTTCTTGGAAATTCATGATAAAAGTATATTAAAGACTGAAAAAATTCTAGATGAAAATGTAATCTTAAATTTTGTTTAAGTGGAAGCAAACTTGTGAGAAAAGGAAGATGGCAGAGGAGTAGGGGACCCTAGTTTTGTCTGGTCCTTGGAATTCAGCTAGATGGCTATCAAATCATTCTGAACACCCATGAACTCAACCAGAGATCTAAGAAAATAATTGCTGCAACTCTGCAAATAGAAAAGTGACCACTTTTTGCAAGAATAACAGGAAGGAAAAACTCACCCCCCAAAAAGAGAACAAGAGGCAGTACTGACTGCCAATGACCTAATTACTATGGATATAAGTAAGATGTTGGAACCAGAGTTCAGAATGACGACTATAAAGATACTAGCTGGGCCTGAAAAAAGCATAGAAGACACTAGAGAATCCCTTTCTAGAGTAATAAAAGAACTAAAATCTAATCAGGTCAAAATAAAAAAAAGCTATGAATGAGATGCAATATGGAGTCCCTAACTGCTAGGATAAATGAGGCAGAGGAGAGAATTAGTGATAGAGAAGACAAAATGATGGAGAATAAAGAAGCTGAGGAAAAGAGAAATAAACAACTACTAGGTCATGAGGGGAGAATTTGAGAGTAAGTGATACTATAAAGCAAAAACAATATTAGAATAATTGGGGTCCTAGAAGAAGAGGAGAGAGAGTGAGAGAGCAAGCAAGCGAGAGGTAGGAGGTATATTGGAGCAAATTATAGTTGAGAACTTCCTTAATCTGGGGAAGGAAATAAGTATTCAAGTCCAGGAGGCACCGAGGATCCACCCCATCAAAATCAATAAAAATAGGTCAACACCTTGATACATTAAGAGCAAAACTTGCAAATTTCAGAAACAAAGAGAAAATCCTGAAAGCAGCTCAGAACAAGAGGTCCTTAACCTACAAAGGTAGAAACATAAGACAGGCAGCAGACCTATCCACTGAGACCAGGGAGGCCAGAAAGGACTGGCATGATCTATTCAGTGTGCTAAACTAGAAAAATATGCAGCCCAGAATACTTTATCCACAAGGCTGTCATTCAGAACAGAAGGAGAGATTAAAGAGCTTCTAGGACAAACAGAAACTAAAAGAATTTGTGATCACTAAACCAGCCCTGCAAGAAATGTTAAAGAGAGAGCCCAAAAGTAACATAGACCAGAGGAGCAGAAACAATATTCAAAAACAGTGACTTAGGTTTAGGTAATATAATGGCTCTAAGTTCATAGCTTTCAATAGTTACGCTGAATGTGAGTAGGCTAAGTACTTCAATCAAAGACACAGAGTATCAGATTGGATTTAAAAAAAAGCAAGACCCATCAATATGCTCTCTGCAAGAGACTCATTTTAGACCCAAAGACACCTCCAGATTGAAAGTGAGGAAGTTTAAAAAAAAAAAAAAAAAGAAAGTGAGGAAGTTGAAAAGCATTTATCATGCTAATGGACATCAAAAGAAAGCTGGGTGGTAATCCTTATAACAGACAATTAGGTTTTAAACCCAAGACTGTAATAAGCAATGAAGAAGGATACTATAGGGGTGCCTGGGTGGCTCAGTCGGTTAAACATCTGCCTTTGGTTTAAGTCATGATCCCAGGGTCCTGGGATTGAGCTTCACGTCGGGCTCCCTGTTCAGTGGGGAGTCTTCTCCTTCTCTCTCTGACCCCCCCTTCTACTCATGCTCTTGTTCACTCTCTCTATGTGTCTCAAATGAATAAAAAATAATCTTTAGGGGCACCTGGGTGGCTCAGTGGGTTAAAGCCTCTGCCTTCAGTCAGGTCATGATCCTGGGGTCCTGGAATTGAGCTCCGCATCGGGCTCTCTGCTCGGCAGGGAGCCTGCTTCCTCCTCTCTCTCTCCCTGCCTCTCAGCCTGCTTGTGATCTCTGTCTGTCAAATAAATAAAATCTTTAAAAATGGACACTTTATCATATTAAAGGGTATATCCAATCTATCCAACAAGAATTTTTTTTAAGATTTTATTTATTTATTTGACAGACAGAACACAAGTAGGCAGAGAGGCAGGCAGAGAGAGAGGGGAGGGAGCAGGCTCCCTGCTGAGCAGAGAGCCCTACATGGGACTCCATCCCAGGACCCTGGGATCATGACCTGAGCCAAAGGCAGAGGCTTTAACCCACTGAGCCACCCAGGTGCCCCCCCAACAAGAATATTTAATGTTTGTAAATATCTATGCCCCTAACATGGGAGCAGCCAATTATATAAGCCAATTAATAACAAAATCAAAGAAATACATTGATAATAATACAATAATCATAGGGGACTTTAACACCCCCCACACTGCAATGGACAGATCATCTATGCAGAAGATCAACAAGGAAATAAAGACTTTAAATGACACACTGGATCAGTGGAACTTCACAGATATATTCAGAGCATTCCATCTTAAAGTGAGAGAATGCACATTCTTCTTTAGTGCACCTGGAACATTCTCCAGAAGTTCACATAGTTGGTCACAAATCAGGTCTCAACTGGTACCAAGGATTGGGATTATTCCCTGTATATTTTCAGACCACAGTGCTTTGAAACTTGAACTCAGTCACAAGAGGAAATTTGGAAGGAACTCAAATACATGGAGGTTAAAGAACATCCTAATAAGAAATGAATGGGTCACCCAAGAAATTAAAGAAGAATCTAAAAAAATAATGGAAACATATGAAAATGAAAACACAACTTTTCAAATTCTTTGGGATGCAGCAAAGGCAGTTCTAAGAGGGAAGTATATAGCATTACAAGCCTTTCTGAAGAAACAAGAAAGATCTCAAATACACAACCTAAACTTACACCTAAAATAGTTGGAGAAAGAACAGCAAATAAAGCCCAAATCCAGAGGACAAGGAAATTAATAAAGATTGGAAGAAAGCAATGAAATAGAAACCAAAAGAACAGTAGTACAGGTCAGTGAAACTAGGAGGTGGTTCTTTGAAAGAATTATAAGATTGATAAACCCTGGGCCAGACTTATCAAAAAGAAAAAAGACCCAAATAAACAAAATCATGACTGAAAGAGGAGAGATGACAACAATACACTGGGTGTTGAGATTTCTTGAAAATAAAATCTTAAAAAATTATCCTAAGACAAATGAAAATGGAAACCCAACATACCAAACTCATGGGATGAGCAAAAACATTTCTAAGAGAGAAGTTCATATTGATAAATGCCTACATTAAGAAAAAGGAAGGTTCAGGGGTGCCTGAGTGGCTCAGTGGGTTAAGCCTCTGCCTTCGGCTCAGGTCATGATCTCAGGGTCCTGGGATCAAGCCCCACATGGGGAATCTCTGCTCAGCAGGGAGCCTGCTTCCCTTTCTCTCTCTGCCTGCCTCTCTGCCTACTTATGATCTCTCTCTCTTTGTCAAATAAATAAATAAAATCTTAAAATAAAAGAAAAAGTAAAGTTCAAATAAGCAATCTAACTTTACACCTCAGCCAACTAAATAAAGAACTAACTAAGCCCAATGTTTTAGAAGGAGGGGAAACACAGGGAATAACATAGATCAGAGGAGAAAGAAATGAAATAGAGACTAGAAAGACAATAGAAAAGGTCAATAAAACTAAGAACTTTAAAAAAAAATAGACAACATTTAGCTAGACTAAGGAAAAAAAAGAGAAGTGACTCAAGTAAATATAATCACAAATGGAAGAGGAGGCATTACAACTATGCCAAAGAAATACAAAGAATCATAAGAGACTACAATAAACATTTATATGCCAACAAATTTCAGCCAGAAGAAATGGATAAATTCCTACAAACATATAACCTATCAAGACTGAATTGTGAATAAATAAAACAACTGAATAGAACAATAATGAGTAAGGAGAGTGAATCTGTAATCAAATATCTCCCAAAAAAGAGAAGTCCAGGACCAGATGACTTCCCTAGTAAATTATACCAAACATTATTAATAAATGTTTATTTATTAATATTTACTATTAATACCAATTCTTCTCAAATTCTTCCAGAAAGTTAAAGAGGGGGCAACATTTCCTAATACATACTACAGGGCCAGCATTATCCCAGTACCAAGGCCATATAAGTACACTACAAGAGAGGAAAATTACAAGCCAATATTCCTGATGAACAAAGATGCAAAAATATTTTTAAAAAGATGCAAAAATCATCTACAAAATACTAACAAATTGTATTCAACAGCACATTGAAAGGATCATACACTATGATCAAGAGGGATTTATCCCTGGATTACAAAGATAGTTCAATATATGTAAATCAATAAATGTGATACACTATATTAACAAAATGAAAAAATAAAAACCATATGATCATTTCAATAGATACAGAAAAGGTATTCAATATTCTTTCATGATTAAAATTCTCAACAGACTAGGTATAGAAGGAATGTACTTCAACATAACGAAAGCCATATACTACAAACCCACAACTTATATCATACCTATAGGTAAAAAGCTGAAAGATTTTCTTTTATTTTTTTTTCTAAAGATTTTATTTAATTATATGAGAGAGACAGGGAGAGAGCATGAGATAGAGTAAGCGAGTTGGGTGAAGGGCAGAGGGAGAGGGAGAAGCAGGCTTGATCCTATGATCCTGGGATCATGACCTGAGTAGAAGGCAGATGCTTAATCAACTGAGTCACCCAGGTACCCTATTTTCTTTCTCTCTCTCCTTTTTAAAAGATTTTATTTATTTGTTTGAGAGAGAGAGAGAGAGAGAGAGTGCAGGGGGAGAAGTTGAGGGAGAGGGAGAGAGATAGAATCTCTAGCAGACTCTGCATTGAGTCCAGAGCCTGACATGGGGCTGGATCCCAGGACCCTGATATCATGACCTGAGCCAAAACCAAGAGTTGGATGCTTAACCAACTGAGCCACCTAGGCACCCCAAGCTAAATGCTTTTCATCCAAAACCACAAATAAGACAAGGGCACCCACTTTTATCACTTTTAGTCAGTAGATTACTGTAAATTCCAGCTAGAACAATTTAGCAATCAAAGAAATAAAAGGTAACAAAATTGCCTATTTTCAGATGACATGATATTAACATATAGAAAATCCTACAGAAGGGCGCCTGTGTGGCTCAATGGGTTAAGCCTCTGCCTTCGGCTCAGGTCATGATCTCAGGATCCAGGGATCAAGGCCCGCATCAGGCTCTCTGCTCAGTGGAGAGCCTGCTTCCCCCTCTCTCTGCCTGTCTCTCTGCCTGCTTGTGATCTCTCTCTCTCTGTCAAATAAATAAATAAATAAATAAAATATTTTTTAAAGAAAAGAAAATATGGCCATCTGGGTGGTTCAGTGGATTAAAGCCTTTGCCTTCAGCTCAGGTCATGATCCCAGAGTCCTGGAATTGAGCCCCGAATCGGGCTCTCAGCTCAGCAGGGATCCTGCTTCCCCCTTTCTCTCTGCCTGCCTCTCTGCCTACTTGTGATCTCTCTCTCTCTCTGTGTCAAATAAATAAATAAAATCTTTAAAAAAAAGAAAAGAAAATCCTACAGAAACAACCAAAGAAACCCCTGTTAGACTTATAAATGAATTCAATAAAGTTGTAGAATATAAAATCAACATGCAAAAATCAATTGTGTTTCTACAACTGATCCATCTACAACAATGGATTATTAGGAAGAGAAATTAGGAAAACCATCCAATTTAAAATAACATTAAAAAACCCCAAAATACTTAGGAATAAATTTAACATAGAAGGGGATAGACTTATGCCTTGAAAACCACAAAACATCAATGAAAGAAATTGAAGAAATCACAAATAATCTGAAAGATAACCTATGTTTGTAGATCAGAAGAATTAATATTATTAAAATGTCCATATTACCCAAAGTTTTCTACAGATTCAGTGCAATGCCTATCAAAATTCCAATGATACTTTTCACAGACATAGAAAAAACAGTCTAATATTCATGTAGAAACACAAGAGACCCTGAATAGCTAAAGCAATCTTGAGCAAGAAGAACAAAGCTGGAGGGATCACTTCTTGATTTCAAATTGTATTACAAAACTATAGTAATCAAAATATTATGGTATTGGTATAAAACCAGACACAAAGATCAGTGAAACAGAATAGAGAGCCCATAAATAAGCCCATATATGGTCAACCATAATAGATTGGTGGTTGCTAGGGGCTGGGCGCTGAAGGAAATGAGAGATGTTGGTCAAAGGGTACAAGTTTGCAGTTATGAGGTGAATAACTTCTGTAGATCTAATGATGATTATAGTTAATAATACTTTATTGTGTACTTGAAATTTGTTAAGAGTAGATCTTAACAATTCTCACCCTAAAAAAGATAACTATGTAAAGTGATAGATGTCTTAATTAACTTGATTGTGCTAATCATTTTACTATGAAATGCTTATCACATTATTAGGTTGTACACTTTCAATATAGTATATATAAAAATACAGTTTTAACACAATACAAATATATAAATATGCACAGTACATAGTAGAATTTGTATATTATAAATGTATTATCATTTATGTATAGTACATATATATGTTACAATCTATATGAAATATATAAATATTGTATATAGATGTATTATAATTTTTTTGTCAATCATACCTCAATAAAGATGGGGAAAAAATAAAAGCACCACTTATCACATTAGTAGATGAAGTGAGGCTGCAGAAGAAGTCAAAAGTGAAGGGATAGATCAGCTGGATGGGTGCTTGGAGCACTAATTTTTAATGAATCTAAAACATCTCTAGACAATTGGAAATATGGTACAGGTTCATTCTCTTTTCTAGTACCAGATGGAAAATGGTCAACTGTACATTGTTCCCACTTCTGCTGAAGTAGATAGTGCCCTCTAGTGGAAATTACACCAAAAATACCCTCATTTCTGGTGTCAACCTACTATAACCATCTTCCACTAGCCACTTGTGGCTATTTAGTTTTAATTTCTTATGAATTAAGTAAAATTAAAAATTCTATTTCTCAGTTGCAACATCCATATTTGAAGAATAGATACATGTGGCTAACGGCTACTGTACTGGATAGCACAGATACAGAACACTTTCATCATTGAATACCATGCATCGTAAGCCATTAACTGTGGGCCAACTGGCTGTCATGCCTTAAGTCTGTTGTCAGAGCCAACTGAGATTTCCAAACCACTAAAATACATGTAACTGTAAGTAAGGGATTTATTTTCTTGTCCAATTTTTCCTTCTTTAAAACATTTCTCAACAAGTAGTTTCAGAAAATCGCAATTTCAAACATTCTAATTTTAAATAAGCGAAAATGTTACAAGCATAGATTTTAGCATAAACAGACATACTATTTTAATTACAAGAATAGAAATTCTACCCCCACTCATAACATTGAACAATTTTTAAAAAGAATTTTGGCTTGAAGTACTATTATATGTTTAACCTCTGTGTATTCCCCATCCTCCTTCATTTTGGGTGAGCTCTACCTTTGCCCATGACAGCTAGGAGTAGGGTGAGTTACTGAGATTTCGGTCTTTTACTATTTTTAAGAATCCAAGGTTTTCACCAAAGCCATTTGGAAAGCTTGCATTGTCATATACAATCTGTGGCATTTCCCTTGCATAAAAACTAGATGGTAGCGCCAGAAGACCCATGAGGATCTACAAATATTTACTTTATTCATGCTGATCATGACCATACCCTTAAAAGAAACAGGTAGGCACCATGCCCAGAAATCTTCAGCAATTAAAGTCTTCTTTTATATACTGTTGTAATAATTATTTTTAAAATCCCATCACTGTCCTTTGTACATACTTCTTTCAAAATCCACCTCAAATATGCTCTCTCTCATAATAGAAAAACATTAAATGTATAGTCTCTGCTTTTCCTGCTTTTGTTTTCAGGCACCTTGTTGACCAATTATGCTTATTAAGTTAAATTACTTCTTTCCCCTGAGTCAATTCATCCTATTTCTACCATAAAACACAGCATGCAAATGTTCACAACAATGTGTAACCACATAGTTATATACTTTATGTACTAAATCTTTCACAAAATGTCTTTTTTCCCCATATCCTCATTAGCCTAATAATTTCCTCCTATTTTACTGTAATATATTTCCTCTTGACTAGCACTTTGAGACCTGGCATTTCTTGATCAGTCCTTTGGGAAAATGAACGTGAACAGAATAGGCTTGAGAGATAAGTTTTCTCTAATAAATCTAATGTAAGACAAATAAATATAACACTACAGTTTGGTCTCTGAAAGCTACCCGTACATACATGCAGGTCGAAAAGTTGGGGGTGACATGGCTGTACAGATATGGTTGTGAAAAATATTTAGTAGTTTTAATTATTCTTGGTTTTAACATCTACTGGCAATGTGACAGTATAGTAGATATCAACTAGGATGATTGACTAGTCCCTCTTCTCTCTAAGGACCACCATAATACACAGGGTTAGACCTATGTTGGTCTTGTCTGAAATGAATTACCCACAGGCAACTGGCTCTGATGGGATCTGATAAAGACCAGCCAGCCACAGTCTTTTTTCAGGATTTGTCACCTAGTACTATGTGGTGGTTTCTGTTATTGATATGAGACATGGTACCCATCAAGTCCCTAACTTTCCTGGCATGAGAGCCCTGGAAGGATTCAGTCCTGAAAGGAACAAATATTTATACTGGTGGTTTTTCAGAATTTTTCCTCTTTCTGGGCCATTAAATAAGATTTTAAATCCCAGTTATTGTCATCTGTACAAACTTCTTTCAAAATCCTTTCTTTTACCCCCATCTTTTAAAATCCCTTATCTTTGGGGGCACCTGGGTGGCTCAGTGGGTTAAGCCGCTGCCTTCGGCTCAGGTCATGATCTCAGGGTCCTGGGATCGAGTCCCACATTGGCCTCTCTGCTCAGCAGGGTGCCTGCTTCCTCCTCTCTCTCTGCCTGCCTCTCTGCCTCTGTGATCTCTCTCTGTCAAATAAATAAATAAAATCTTAAAAAAATAATAAAATCCCTTATCTTAGACACCTAGGTGGCTCAGTCAGTTAAGCGTCTGCCTTCGGCTCACATTATGATCCCAGGGTCCCGGAATCAAGCCCCACATGAGGCTCTCTGCTCAGGTGGGAGTCTGCTTCTCCCTCTCCCTCTGCCTGCCACTCCTCCTGCTCTTGGGGTTGCTCTCTTTCACTCTCTATCAAATGAATAAATAAAATCTTTTTTTGTTGTTGTTTTTGTTTTTTTAATAAATAAAATCTTTTTTTTAAAAATCCCTCATATTTTTGATAAATTTCTTTTTACTTAAATTCACTTCAGTTGGCTTTCTATCACTTGCAACCAAAGTGAGATTAAATGTTGCTGTCAAAGAAACTAATGCAATCTTAGTCTACAATATTATAATTATTTAGGATGGGATAAATGATACACATATTTTATTCTGAACAGCAGCATCATAGTAATTCTGGTTGGTGAAGACATTCAAAGTCACATCATATAAAGGGAGGTTGAAGGAATTGGGAATTTAAGTTAGAGAGAAAGAGACTACACTAGGACCGTGAAAGCCTGATATAGGGCTATTAGATTTGTTTTATACTATTTCAAAGGCCCTTAAAATCTATTAGAAGTTGAACATGCGTTCAATGTCTAAATCTCTATTAGAACAGGTATCTACCTAATGGATAGCTGAAATACTCTTGACACATTCAGGGATTTAACAATTATTCTACAAATAGCCAATGAGTACCCACAAATGCTCTTCATGATACTAGAAACTCGAGTTTTAGCAATGAGGAAAGATGTCGTCTCTGCTTTCATGACAACTACAGTCTCACTGAGAATTTAACAAACAACTGAAACATTCCATCTTCAAACAGTTCAGAAAATTCTTTTTGGGGCCAAAGGAAAGAAATTGTGGAAATTCGTGATTTATTTGAGTTGTTTGAAAAGGGTTAGATCTGAATGGCTGTAGATATGTAGATACACTTGGGTGACTTCCCAGTCCTGAGATTATATGAGAATGTGACCAGTGATTTCTCACCTTTGGGCTTCAGACCCCAAGGGATCCAAGTATCTGTTTCAGAGAGTTCAAGAATCCATGTGTGCTTCAATATTCGTTTTTTTTATTTATTTATTTATTTGACAGAGAGAGATCACAAGTAGACAGAGAGGCAGGCAGAGAGAGAGGAGGAAGCAGGCACCCTGCTGAGCAGAGAGGCCAATGTGGGACTCGATCCCAGGACCCTGAGATCATGACCTGAGCCAAAGGCAGCGGCTTAACCCACTGAGCCAGCCAGGCGCCCCTCAATATTCGTTTTAAATTAAATGGATAATATCATCACTATGATCATGTAAGTAGCCATTGAAAAAAATTTTTTAGCCATTGAAATTTTTAAATTTTATTTATTAACTTATTTTTTTAGAGAGGGAGAAGGGAGGCACAGAGGGAGAGAAAGAGAATCTTAAGCAGGCTCCACGCCCAGTAGAGAGCCCAACGTGGTTCTCAGTCTCGAAACCCTGAGATTATAACGTGAGCCTAAATCAAGAGTGGGACACTTAACAGACTGAGCCACCCACGCACCTCTAGCCACTGACATTTTTATTCATTCATCCATTCACTATGTACTGAAACCCACTAGGTTTTAGGCACTGTTATAAAAGCTGAGAGGGGAAAAAAAAAACCCAAAATGGAAGGTATTTGGAAAGATTAGAAATCACTGCTTTGTGCTACTTGCAATACGCAGCTTTGTTTACTATACCAAAAGAACAGATGGCAAATCCATAATTCTGTTTGTTTTTGTTTTTATTGTTAGGGGAATCTGGGCTTTGACAAGCAAAGCTGACATACAAGTTATTAAAATCTAAATGACAGGCTATAAGCTATGCAATCCAAGACAATCTTAAAAAATTTAAGAATTTTATCCTGACCTGTGCTTATGAATAAGATTTAATTTGACAGAAAGCTACATTATTTTCCTATTTCACACACACATAAAAATTTCTTCTTTTTTATGACAGTTAAAGTGAAACAGAGCTGTTCAAAAATAATAAGATCTCTGTTTCCATGGCAGTAGTACAAGAACAGAAGAGAGGAAGATTTCAAAAGCTCCAGTAACCTGACCCCAGAATTCTGTGGTTGATAATAATATCAGGAATGCCATGGAATCCTAAGATACATAAGTATCTGAATGGGAAAAGCAAAGATTGAGCTCCATTCCTTGCCCCTTCTTTTACACAGTGCTCTATGTGAAGGAAAGACTATAAGGACCCATTAGCCTAGTTGTTCACTAAAAATAAGATAGTTAAAACTAGTGAATGGTGCTGTCAATCATAGTGCTATATAATGAACATAATAGCAGGGCATTCTTCCAGCATCCCTAGTTATACTGATAAAATCAATATCTAATAGATGATAACTATGCAAGTCATGTCAAAAGACAGAATGTCTTCCAGGCTATGAACAGGTAAAGAAGGACTTGACAGTATTAATGTACTTAAAAGAAGGGCATGTCAAAAGAATGGATAGGATCAGTATGAAATATGGTTCACCTGAAGTCACAGAGGAAGATTTTGGCAGCTTTCATTCAGTGCTTTCCAGGAAATGGAGAAAGACTGAATCTGAGGGAGAAATACTGAATGTGGAGAAAACCTGAAATGGCAGTTATATATCTCTATTGTGTAGTAGAGACTTTTTTTTATTAGGTTTTATCATGACTTGAGTGAAATCTCTGTTTTATATGGTTTCTGTGCTTGTCAAAAAATTTTTTCATTTGCCAAGTAATTTTTAATTTGTACATATACATATTAATTAACCAGCTATGAAGAAGCAAACCCAAGTACACGATTTATGGTAGAGGTACACTCTCCATTGTCAATTAATGTATTTACATGAGGTTAGAAGATGTGATTAGTGTTTTATAACCATGGTTTTTAGTCTAAATTAGTAAATTTGACCTTATGGCTTATGTATTGTTTATTTAGAATTTGGGATCCATTAGCTTGGATTCATAGATAAAATCAGACCAGGAAAGGAAACCACAGCCTTGGATAATGATGCTCTATCGTGAGACTGTGCCTAGGCAATTAGTTCTTAACTCCTGGTGAATTAACTTCTACTCACTTTCAAAGTGTTCTTTGACCTAGAGATAAGTCCGATCACTGGAAAAACTGGAAAGGTAGTCTCTCTTATTATCTGCTTGGCAAAAACAAAACAAAAACAAAAAATGATGCCTCTGTCCAGAGGCATGCTTCATCTCCACCACACCTGTGAAAATTCATTTTACAAAGTGATGTCCATATATGCATAGATGATTCAATGTAGTATGCATCTTATCAAGGAGGATTGTATTTCTGCCTTATAGATGCCAATTTAAAATTCTTAGATTTCAAGTACTTATCTTCAATGAATTTTAGGAATACTTTTTGGTTGTTGTTAATGCTTTATTTAGGTGGTTTGATTAGGGGATTCAGGAACAACAAGTAAACATGTTTTGAAGATCTTTTCCAGGATTAACTCAGTTGCAAGTGTGGCTTAAGTCATATTGATCATAACAGATGATCTTTAAATTGAACTTTGGCTATGAAGAACTATATTAGATCTAATGAGACATCTGTAAATAATTTTTATTTTTAAAAATTTTTGAAAGATTTTATTTATTTATTTGAGAGAACAATAGGGAGATAGAGCACTAGCAGAGGGGTAGGAGAGGGAGAAGCAGACTCCCCACTGTGCAGAGAGCCAGATGTGGGGCTCAATCCCAGGACCCCAGGATCATGACCGGAGTCAAAGGCAGATGCTTAACCAATGGAGCCACCCAGGCGTCCCTGTAAATAACTTTTAATTTTTAACAGATTATAAACAGGGTGAGGAGTCCAGTACAGGGAGGTGTTCCATGGATCAGGAAGCTTAGAGAAGTTCTTTTATTGAATGCTCTACATTTGATGTGAGGGAGAGTAAAAGGCGGAAAAAAAAAATTCATGTCAGAGAGAAACTTCAGGTTTCTGACTATATCTAGATGGGATAAGAATGATGATAACCCACTGATTATACATTCAGAAGAAAACTAGATTGTTCATTAGAAAAATCTATTTCCTGGAATTGGAATTACTGTCAAATAACTTTTTAAAATGGATTTTATTTTCAAAAATGAAAAAGGCTTTTTGTTTGTTTCTGATTATAAAAGTAATGGATTAATGGGAAAGATGATGGTATAAGTGCACATTTATCCGTGGCTAATGTTTACTGAAAGGAAGCAAAAGAATCAGCTAAGAAAAAGAAAACTTCATTAATGCTGAAACTAGAGCAGGCTTTATTTTTGCAATACAATGTTTGGATAAAGGAGGCCAAGGGCAGACACGTGATTGTCCTACTCATGAGCACAGAGTGCTGGGCTGTAGGAAGTAAGTGGAGATGTGCAGAAGAGCCTTCTCATCCAGAGGAGCAGATAAAAGTGGTATGAATGGGTGGCAGGAAGGGTGGCAAAAATCTTCTGGGGAGTGTAGGGGATGCTGGAAGAGAAACAGTGTAACTAAATTGTACCATTCTCTTTCTCTGATCTAACTTCCTAATCACTAGAGATCTATAGATGACCTTTTATTGGAACTGTGGACCAAAAATAATAGTATTGACTCACTAAACTAAGCATGCACCTTTTAAAACAAAGTCTCACTATTGAAAATAGACTCTATGTCAGAAGTAGTAAAGTTTGTGCCAATTTAAAGGGGATAGCACAGAATGGATGATAATGAAAGATTTTCAATAAATTCAGGAAGAAAATGCGGAGTCAAATCTTGCAGACAACAGTTGTTCATAGGGATAATTCCCCATCAACCATAGGCAGCTAAATAGTAGAAGAGAGAATATTTAAGGTAAAATCCATCTCTTTAGCTCTAGTGCTAATAGAAAGATGAAAATAATGCTTGACTAAATAGGGAAAAGAATCAAGGAAATTCTATCCATACTGATCTGGGCAAGTGTTAGATTTACATTACAAGAGAAATATGCAGGAAAATACTAGCAGGCAAACAAACATTTTAGAGCAAAAAGCATCATAAGGATATTTAATAAAAAGATGGATGAAAATACTGTTTGGGAACATTGACTTTAGGAAACAGAGTAAATTTCAACCGTAACCATTTTATGCTTTCAAGGAGATTAAAGAAAATGGATTCAAGCAGGAGATTTTATAGTAGTGTAGAATGAAAAAGCCACTAGAAAAACCAAGGTGAAAAAAAACACCTTCTAGACATAAATAATATTATACCAATGTTAATTCTTGCTATTGATATACTATATTTATGTACATCATTAACATATATATCACTTATAAACAATGTGTCTAGAATATTGGTACTAGAGGGGCACCTGGGTGGCTCAGTGGATTAGGTTTCCACCTTTGGCTAAGGTCATGATTTCAGGGTCCTGGGATCCAGCCCTGCATAAGGCTCTCTGCTCGGCGGACAGCCTGCTTCCCCCTCTCTCTCTGCCTGCCTCTCTGCCTACTTGTGATCTCTGTCTGTCAAATAAATAAATAAAATCTTTAAAAAAATAGAATATTGGTACTAGATAAATATTTGTGGAATGAATGAATCGATTTCACCCACAGTGGTATGGCATAGTGGTAAAAACAGCAATCATTAGAATTATGCAGGGAATTATTTAAAAATACAGAAATTTAGGTTTTTACCTCATAACTATTCAATTAAGGTCTGTGAGAAAATAATAGAAGTTGACAACACAATCGTAGTGAGAGACTTCAACATATCTTAGTCTTTGACAGATTACATAAATAAGAAATGCCCATAGAAGATCTTAATCATATAATAACATCCTCAATCTGCCATAGTGATTTATAAACATTTTAAAGCTGTGGATTTTTTTTTCTTCAAAATAAATCTTATATAGACTCTCAAGGACTAAGAGATGCAGTTTTGCTACCTGTTATATGGCTATTAATTTAGGAAATGCCTTCGTTTCAATTCCCCTAAATAAAGAGATGAGCAATGGTTCAAGTTTATGAATTTGCTTTTTGATCTGTGCCTGCTTTCTGTCACAATATAGTAGTCCAAATGGACTTGGATCATCTAGACATTCTGCAGAATATCAAATCAGTTTGATATATTGATGACATCATATTTTTGGCTCTGATGATCAGGAAATAGTAAATGCTTTAAATGCTCATGTAAGACATAGGTGCTCCAGAGGTGGATGATAAAACTCCATAAACATTCAGGGACTTGCTACATTGGTGAAGTTTGTGAGGTCTCGTGATCTGACATAGACTTTGACATCAGACAGAATTAGCTTAATCAGACAGAATAGCTTGAGTTCATGTTCCATTATTTCCTAGCTGTGTATCTTTGAATAAATTCTTTAACCTTCTAAGTCCAAGTAAGTTCTAAAGCAGAGAGAGTCAATTATCATATGGTTTCACTTACTTGTGGAGCATAAGGAATAACACAGAGGACATTGGGTGAAGGAGAGGAGAAGTGAGTTGGGGGAAATTGGAGGGGGGGATGAACCATGAGAGACTGTGGACTCTGAGAAACAAACTGAGGGTTTTGGAGGGGTGGAGGGTGGGGGTTTGGGTGAGCCTGGTGGTGGGTATTAAGGAGGGCACGTATTGCATGGAGCACTGGGTATGGTGCATAAAAATGAATCTTGGAACACTGAAAAAATAAAATAAAATTTAAAAAAAGATTCATTTTATGAAGATCTTAAAATGGTGCCTGGCATATAGCACATGTTTAATGTGCATTATTACTCATCTTAGAGACTAGAATTCTGACTGCAATTGTAATGTGGGTCTATCCAGTTCAGAATTCTACTTATAATAATGTCTGGGAGCTTCATTAGGTCAGTGTTATAGAATATTAAAAAAGGGTAAGCTGGAAAATATCAGACCCACATTATAGAATGGGAAACTGGAGTGAGCTTCATTATGTGAATGACTTCAGGATAATTTATTTTTATTATTTATTATTTTAATTTAATTTATTATTAATCATGCATTTTCTCAGGAAGTATGAAGCCTGGACCTCTCTCTCTACTTGTTTTTACTTTACTTCCCATAGTAGAAGGAGTGAATTATCTGATGGATGTTGCTTAAGAGAAAGTAACAGCGTCAGACTACTTTAGTAGGGGAAATATCTTTGTAACAAAAAGTGGGTTTGTGTCTCTTCCTCTCTCTGGCTCTTTGCTGATAATGAGTCTGCTTCCGGGAAGGATGCTGAACCCCGCCTTAGGCAGGGAGATCAGGTTTCTGTTGTCTAGGTTTTGGCTTCATCCTGCCTGGATCGCTGAGCCAGGTTAATCTCCAATTCAGGAGAAAGGTCCATTTTGACTTCTGGTCTAAACTTTCTCCAATCTTTGAAAAAAAAAAAAAAACTGATGGATATTGACTTAATTCTAATGTTAATCTATAACAATGGTTACTATAAAAAGATTCTGATATCATTTCCATTTCTTTAACCATCAATTGATCATTCATTAATTTATTCATCCACTCATTCATTCACACATTAATTCTGGATATTTATCACTCAGTATTTATTGAGTGTTTATCGTGTGCCAGAGACTTTTGTAGGAACTTGCACCTGCAAGTGAAAATCCCAGCCTCCATGAAACCTATATTCTAGTAGGGAAGTCAGATCATAAGCAATATAAATGGTTACCTTGAGCCATACTTTCTCACTGGCCAGCAATGAGAAGCATTCGGTCTATAGCTTGATTACTTGGGCTCAGGTCTGGCTCCAAGACTCACTAGCTCTGTGCTCCTGGACACTTCTTTTAACCTCTGTATGGCACAATTTTGTCATCAGTAAAATGGGAAATAATTGTGTGACTCATGGGATTATTCTGATAATGAAGTGATTTCATCTCTCACAATATTGGCAGGGTACCTGACATGAAACAAGTGTTCAAAACAAGTATTTTATTTTAAAATTTTATTTATTTATTTGAGAGAGAGAGAGAGAGAGAGAGAGAACGCATGAGAGGGGCGAGGGTCAGAGGGAGAAGCTGGCTTCCCGGGGAGCAGGAAGCCTGATGCGGAACTCGATCCTGGGACTCCAGGATCATGACTTGAGCTGAAGGCAGTCACCCAGCCAACTGAGCCCCCTAGGTGCCCCAAAACAAAAATTTTAAAAAGTTACAATAGCAGTAGCTAACACTTTAAGAGCTTTCTTTAGTCGCTAGGCACTCTTCACTCTTCTAAGAATTTTATACAAATTACCTCATTTTTTTTCACTCACAAAACCCTAAGAGACAGATACTATTACTTTGTAGTCATGCAGATGGCACAGAAGGTTGAATTACAGAGCTAGCAGGTGGCAGATTTGGGGTCAGTTCCTGAAAAACTGGCTTCAGAATCTGCATTCTGGACTCTCAGAACTCTCAGAATACGCATATTGTCCATGGCTATTTTTGTCTCTGGGTTGTTCCTTCCTTGTATTAGGGCACTCATTCTTAATCTGTTTATGAACTTGCTCAAAGTTCACTTAGAGTCTGGTATTTATCAATTGTACTTCTACAGAGTATTGTTACTGCCAATATACTTTGCAAAGTATAATTTCTAATTGCCCTAGGACTGACCTATCTCTCCTCTTGCCAGGTCTTGTTGCTTCCTTGCTTCCTGTATTTTATTTTGAGCACTCTGTCTTCTGTATCTGGGTGATCAGCAGTCTGCCTTCACATACCAGCACAGGGATTCAGGTCTGCCTGCCTTACTGGAAAATGTTGGTTCCAAGTCGCGATTCTATCTCCCATGGCTGCTGCCACTTGGGGGCCTTCTTGTTTTACCATTTCCTGTCCATCCTCATGGGGACAATAGTTGCATAACTAAATGGCAGCTCAAACATTTGGCTTTACTTCTGTTACGTCACACACATCATATACAGTATATACTATTTCTAACAGATATTTATAAGAGACCTATCTAAGATCTTACTAGATAAAATATGACATTTTAATAATTAAAATAATATTTTTGGTAATGGTTAACATATTTTATCTTCACCTGTTCCTTCTCTGATGCTCCTTTTTTTCTTTATGTAAAGCTGAGTTACCTCTCTCTAAAGAACTTCTTTTTAACATTTCTTGTAAGGCAGGCCCACTGGTAACAAATATTCTCAATTATTATTATTATTATTATTATTTGGTCTGAAAAAGTATTTGTTTCTCCTTCCCTTTTGGAGAATAATGTTGCAAGGTACAAAATTCTAGGTGGCAGAATTTTTTCTTTCTCAACATTTTAGGTATTTCATTCCATTCTCTTCTTGCTTATATGGCTTCTGAGGAGGAGTCAGTTGTAATTCTTATCTTGGTTTCTTTTTTTCCTCTGGCTTCTTTCAGAATTTTTTCTTTACCTTTGATTTTCTGTAGTTTGTAAAGGATATGCTTAGGTACATGAGGCTTTGGGTTTTGTTTTGTTTTATACTTTTTGGTGTTTTCTGGGATTCCTGGATCTGTGGTTTGGTATCTAACTTTAATTTGGGAAAATTCTCAGTTATTACTGTATCAAATATTTCTTCCGTTCCTTTCTCTGCTTTTTCTCCTTCTGATACTCTCATTATGCATATGTTACACCCTTTGTAGCTGTTCCACATCCCTTGGATATTCTCTTTTGTTTTTTCCAGGCTTTGTTCTCTTTGCTTTTTAGTTTTGGAGGTTTCTGTTCACATATCCTTGAGCTCAGAGATCCTTTAGTCATGTTCAGTCTACTGATAAGTTTATCAAATGTGTTCTTCATTTTGTTAACAGAGTTTTTGATCTCTAGCATTTCCTTTTGATTCTTTCTTAGGATTTTTGCCTCTCTGCTTATATTGCGCATCTATTCTTGTATGCCGCCTACTTTATCTATTAGAGCAGCCATTAGAATATTAATCATAGTGGGTTTTAAATTTCTGGTCTGATAATTCCAATATCCCTGCCATGTCTGTTTATGATGTTTGGTCAGTCTACTCATATTGTGTGGGATTTTTCTTTTTTGCATTTTAGTATGCATTGCAATTTTTTCTTGATAGTGTGATATGATGTACTAGGTAAAAACCAATTTCTGTAAATTTAGTAATATGGTGGTGATGTGCAGGGATACGTGTTTTATAGCCTTATAATTAGGTCTCAGACTTTTTATTCTTCTGAACTGTCAATATCACAAGTGTTTCTTATTTTTTTCCCCTCCTCCTTAGTGGGAGAGGATGGCTAGAATAAAAGGCTAGGACTGACTGTTGTTGGGCATTTCTCTTCCTCTAGGTCAGTTAGGCTCTGATAATACCCCAGCAGGTTAGGCTCTGGTTCAGTCGTTTCTCCTGAGGGCATCCTTGTTAAGAAAAACAGAATGATCTGGTATATTTAAAAATGGCTCTTATCCCTTTCTGTTGCCAGAAACGCATGGGGATTTTTCACCAATATTTACTCTGAGAACCTAGTCAAGCTCCTGAAGGTAAATGACACAAAATTGTACCTTCCCCATGACTAGGTCTGCCTTGAGTTTTTAATACTCAGAGTTGTCCATATGGTGCCTCCAGCAATTCATCAATTATGGTTCAGGTTTTCCTCACCTGACATGGATTCCCAAGGTAGTTTCCTTTGCTAAGTCTCTGTTATGGCAACTTGTGACTCTCTAAGTTTACCCATCTGTCTTTCCAATTTTGGAGGGAACACTTTTCCCTGTGTCCTCACTTGGCTTATGGATCCTAGAAGAGATGTTGATTTTTCAGTCTGTTTAGCTTTTTACTTGTTACAATAGAGGGGGAATTTTCAAGCTCCTTATATGCTGAACCAGAAACTGGAAGTGACAATCAATAACTTTTAAACATGTAAAGATTCTAAGTATTTAAGCATAATCATAGTATATATACAATAACAAAGCAATGGTTTTGATGTATGTTTCTAAAACAAATAGAGCTATATTTTTATGAAGAAAGCTCCATATTACATAATTGAGAGTAAAAATCTACTCTTTGAACCTTGTGAAAAAAAATTATATAAACTAGAAAGGAAAACGATATAAACTAGAGGTTGACAAACTGGTTCATAGGCCAAATTCACCTGCTGCTTGTTTCCTTATGGTCTGTGAGCTATTTTTATTTATTTTTTTTTTTCATTTTTGAATAGCTGAAAAAAATCAAAAGATGAATGATATTTTGTGACACATGAAAATTGTATGCAATTCAGATTGTAGTGTCTACAAATAAAGTTTTATTGAAACACATGACACCACTTACATATTGTGTATGGCTGCCTTCACTCTACAATGACAGAGTTGAGAAATTTGGCAGACATTTATAGCAGAATCTAAAATATTTACTATCTGCCCTTTGCGGAAAATACCTTCTGGTCCCTTAAATAGACTAATAAGGAAATAATGCCACAGTTATCCTCGGTAAGGCCGGCGGCCAGTATCACTGGGTCAGGTTCTGTTTGCTCGTCTACTCATAACATGCAGAGCTGTCATTTGACTGTGGATGCTGACTGCAATCAGAGGAGACAGTCAGAGAAAAACATTCAGCCTAATCCCATATAACACTCCATTCTTATCTTAATATGCATTTCCTTTGAAAACAAGATGGTTCTTGTAAATTGTTGACTTGTTTTCCAGAAAGAAAACTGTCATCAAATGGGGAATTACATTTTGAAAGCCTAGGTAAAAGAGGATTTTTTTTTTCTGGAATGAAAACCATTTTATTACCTATTTTCTTCATTATTAAAACATGCATTTAGTGTAAAAAGCTATAAAAATACAGAGAAACATAATATGAAAGTAAAAACCACCTAAAATCCCATCTCCTAGAGATACACAATTTGACCTCTACTTATTCTGTGGCTTAAGAGAAAGAGCTGATGCTTCTTTTTCAGCCTGCCAAAGGCTACCTGATGCTGGTCTGGTTGCAGTTGAGGAAACTCCTGCAAGGTGGAAGTGGCAGGTGGCCCACTTCCCTACCCCAAAGGGAAGCCCATTGTCTTTTTTTTTTAATTTTTAAAAAGTTTTATTTATTTATTTATTTTTTGCCCATTGACTCTTGGCAGGTAGTTAAGGGTCAGCTTAACTACCTGAGACTCCAGCCATTGAGGCTCAGGTGGGAAGTCAGTAAATCTGGCTGCTGGGTAGATCTCAGGTAGTTCAGTTTATATCAGGGACCAAAGGGGGAAAATGCTCTACAGAAAGCATTTCTTTCTTTTTTTTTTTTTAATTTATTTTCAGCGTAACAGTATTCATTGTTTTTGTACCACACCCAGTGCTCCATGCAATCCGTGCCCTCTCTAATACCCACCACCTGGATCCCCCACTCTCCCACCCCCCGCCCCTTCAAAACCCTCATTTTGTTTTTCAGAGTCCATAGTCTCTCATGGTTCACCTCCCCTTCCAATTTCCCTCAACTCCCTTCTCCTCTCCATCTCCCCTTGTCCTCCATGCTATTTGTTATGCTCCACAAATAAGTGAAACCATATGATAATTGACTCTCTCTGCTTGACTTATTTCACTCAGCATAATCTCTTCCAGTCCCGTCTATGTTGCTACAAAAGTTGGGTATTCATCCTTTCTGATGGAGGCATAATACTCCATAGTGAATATGGACCACATCTTCCTTATCCATTCGTCGGTTGAAGGGCATCTTGGTTCTTTCCACAGTTTGGCGACCGTGGCCATTGCTGCTATAAACATTGGGGTACAGATGGCCCTTCTTTTCACTACATCTGTATCTTTGGGGTAAATACCCAGTAGTGCAATTGCAGGGTCATAGAGAAGCTCTCTTTTTAATTTCTTAAGGAATCTCCACAGTGTTCTCCAAAGTGGCTGCACCAACTTGCATTCCCACCAACAGTGTAAGAGGGTTCCCCTTTCTCCACATCCCCTCCAACACATGTTGTTTCCTGTCTTGCTAATTTTGGCCATTCTAACTGGTGTAAGGTGATAGCTCAATGTGGCTTTAATTTGAATCTCCCTGATGGCTAGTGATGATGAACATTTTTTCATGTGTCTGATAGCCATTTGTATGTCTTCATTGGAGAAGTGTCAGCATTTCATATGCATTTATTCATTCAACCATTTGATCAATCTGTTAGTGAATAGGAAGCATATTATTTTCCTATTGCTGTTGTAGCAAATGACAATAACCTTAATTAAGGCTTAAAATAACACAGATTTATTCCTTTCTAGTTTTGGTGGTCAGAAGCCTAAAATCAAGGTGGTGGAAGGGCTATGTTTCCTCTGGAGGCTTCAGGAGAGAATCTGTTTCCTTGTTTTTTCTAGTTTCTAGAGTTTGACTATATTCTTTGTCTTGTGGTCTCTTCCTCCATCTTCAACAAGCATCACTCCAACACTTGGTTTCAGGGTCAGATCTGTTTTTTCACTTTTTCTCAACATCTTGCTTCCCTCTTATAAGGACCCTTGTGATTACAATGGGCCAACCCAGATAACCCAGGATAATTTCCCTACCTTAAGAACTCTAATTTAATCACGCCCACAAAGTCCCTTTTCCCATGTAAGATAACATATTCATAGTATTCTTAAGTTCTGAAGAATAGGATGTTGACATTTTGGGATGGCGTTTTATTATGTCTACCACAGTATATGAGCACTTGCTTTGTTTCTAATATTTAATTGGGCTCTGGTAAATCAAAGATGAATGACACCCCTCTACCCTCCGATAGCTGAATTCCAGGCCGGGGAAAAGAGCATGAGCAAAGGCACAGAAGAATGGAGTGCTGGCATATGAGAAATGGTGATCAATTTAGCATTTGGGGAATCCTATATATTAGTTAGTGCTCTTTGTATGAAGCCTTAGATGCCAACTCGATTGGGCTTAAACAAAAATGATTTTCTTAAAAGGATGTAGGATGACAAATGGAACATAAGGCCAAGAGTGCAGTCAGGCCTCAGGAAAGTCTGGACCAGGAGCTGAAAAGCAGATAGAAACCCAGAGAGATTCTTTCCATGTGCCTGCTCCTGGTTTCCAGTCCATGTGGTTAAAATGACCACAGCACATCTCCTGAGCTTTGCTTTTTGGAAAAAAAAAAATGCAGTCACCTCTTTGCACTATATTTGTTTCTCAGGAAAGAATCCAGTTTACTGTTGACTCCTGGTCCAACTCACTCTGACCTTGGTGGTATCACTTAGTGATGATACAGGGGAATCTGTGAGAAGTCTTCATGTGGGGGGTTTGAATATCGTATTGCACTACCACATAATGATTTTTTCTTTTCATGGGGATGTGGATCCTTAATTTATTATCATTATTCTTAGATTATGGAGGGCCTAAAGTCATAGGATAAACATCATGTTGTAAAATATCTGATTGCCCTGAGAAAAAACAAAGAACATATTTGGATTCTATTCATTTGTTTAGGAATTTTGCTAGTTCACCCTGTTGAATATATGCCTCTCTTTAATTCAGTGGTTCCTAACCTTCATTACAGAGCTGCCTAGGGAAATTTTTATAAAATATTTATGCCCATGTTCTACCCCGGACCATCTGAATCAGAATCTGAGGTGGTAGAAGACACCTGTGTTTTTAAAAAATGGGTACACCTGCAACTGGTGAAGTTGATTAAGGTGTGTACTTTAGTTAATAGTATTGTACTGATGTCAGTTTCCTCGTTTGGTCATTGGAGGAAGCTGGTGAAGGGTGCAAGGGAACTCTCTATATTGTTTTTGCAACTTCTTTTATTATTTTTATTATCATTATGTTCAATTAGCCAACATATAGTACATCATTAATTTTTGATGTAGTGTTCAACGATTCATTAGGTGTCTATAACATCCAGGAGGGCACATGTTGTGATGTCTTTGCAACTTCTTATAAGTCTCAAATTATTTAAAAATAAAAAATAAAATAAAGAATACGAACAAGAAAATCCCCAAATAATCTTACCCTTCTCCAAATAGTTATCAATTGGACAATTTATTTTTGAAAGTACTAAAAACAACAAAATATCTAGGTGATTCTGAGGCAGATTGAGAATGGTTGCCTTAATATATTAAGGGGAAGTGAGTACCTTTGTGTAAGATCAAATTGGATTCGCCTAATGAGGACTTCAACCAAACAAGGTTTTGATGGGATTAAATTTAGGAGAGTTTATGGGTAGAATTTATCTTCTGTTTCCAATCTCAGAGAATGTAATAAAAGGTCAGAGAACCTCTTTGACCATACTGTAGAAATGACTCAGAAGTTTCCTACAGAGGCTTGGCTTCTGGCTTCAGACACTCCACCCAATGTTATTTGTCCCCAGTATGAATGAGCAATCTAGCTTGGGGTTCAGGCTGCCTGAATAATTGATACTTTCTGCCTCCGGGCTCTGTGGAATGCTAGGAAGGTGATACAGAAGTATTATTGGACATTATATTTAATATGGAATAAAAGGGCACGTGAAACCTTCTGCCCTGTTGTTGTTGCTTTTTTCCTTTTAGTGTCCTGAGATTTCTGTCTCAAAGCAATTTAACAAATCAAAGTGTATTCAGGCCCAGAAAAGAGGAAAAGTTCTTGATCTGGGCAAATCCTTAAATAGAGGGAAACTTTGTGGGTGAAAAAAACATTGAAGGAAGTTATTTTGATCTTATAATAAATTTCACTTCTGATTGAGGTGTTGGTATTGGGAAGTTTATGTTTTATATTAGATTTGAGACTGTAGAAGCCAAAAAATAGGTATAATTATTTAAGCACATTTGTCAGGAATCTTTTTATTTAAAAGTGACAGAGTAGTTTAAAGGAAAAGGAAAGATGTACTAACTAACTGGAAAGTTGAGGGCATCTCCGCCTTCAGGTATGGCTGGATCCAAGATTGAAGCTGTCATTGGATTGACTCTATTTCTATACATGACTCGGCTTTCTTCTATGTTAGCTCCTTTCACAGCAGATTTTTCCCGTTATGGTGGCAAAGATATATGCCGGTGGTCCTAGGATAGATTATTCTTTCGGCTAATGATCCCCGGATGGAAAGAGCACTACTTTCCCAGTGGCTCCAGGGACACTCCCAGGCGTGGCTTTCATTGTACTGATTAAGTTACAAGCCCATCTCTGAAGCAATCACATATTAAAAAAGGATGGAATCTCCTACTGGTTAGGCCTACGTTATATGCCTACTGCACAACCAAGATGAGAGGTCACTTTTCCAAATTATATGTAGACTGAACATAGAGCAGAGATGAGTCTCCAAAGAGCTACTGGTCAAATAGAAGGTGATGATTACCCCTGGATGAGGATCATTGGTAGGGACTGGCTGCAGCAGTGGACATCACCAAGTGGGTGCCAAAGGGGATGGTGGTGGATATCGCGTGGTGACTATTATTTGTATCTCATTTGTGAACATGCATGAGAAACTGCACCAGAGTGGCAGCAATACTAGACATTGTTGAAAACAAGGGTGGGTGTTGATTAACTGATAAAGTGTCTATAAAGCATGAGTTACAGGGTGAAATCATAAATGAAAATTGAAGTGGGAATTCAAAGTAAGACCTTGTACAGTAGGGCTTACGAGGGAATTAATTTGTATTAAAAAGCTTCATTTTTTACTATTAGCCTCTCTTGCGAAGTTTCTTTCATACTGTATATACTGCTCTTTGAGAATCTGAAAGCTGATTTCTTATGGTGGAGAGGGACAAGTAGTGGGGGAAGACAAGGAGGGAGTGTGGAGGGGAGCTGGATAGAGGAGAAGAGAAATGGTGTGTATTTAGATCAATTTAAATGTTAGATTTATAAATTTTTATGAATGAATGTTACACCACAATAGAAAGTTTAAACATGTTAGTCTTTGGTTTATTGGTTCATCCTTAACAGTTTCCCCATGAATAGTCCATAGGCCAAAAGGTTTCTGCACATTTGAAAAACTGCCCCAAATAAGCACCCTGTGCCACTGCTGTTGACATGAGGATGGGATAAAATGAAGGGATTCTTTAGACCTGAATCATTGAGGGGTATGAAACTACAATTTCTGAATTTCCAAAAAGGATGACAATAGCATGTGTACCATATGTTGTTGGAATAACTTAGAAAACTTTAGGAATTTTCAAAAATGAAACAGAACAAAACAAAACAACAACAAAAAAGAAAGCTTCAGGGATTTTCAAAACTTGGGAGTTGTCTTTTGAGATAGATGGAGAGACTATGGCAATCTTTTTTTCAGACCAATTACAGATTCAAGGTTTTAAAAGATGGCTCAACCAACTCTTTCTAGCTCCATTTGTTTGGCTTTCTTGGGTACTGGCTTTACCACTAAAATATTTTCAACCTTTTTTAGCGGTCTTTTCAAACAGTTCCAGATGAATAGGTGGGGGGAGAAACTTATTTTCTGGAAAGATTTCCTATTAATTAGTAGTGCTGGCTTAACTCTTGGATTTAGTGGTTCCTTTTGAGTATATATCCAGATGACTACTTCTATAATGTTTTAAACCTTTGGTTGATTTAAGAAGCACCTGCATTTGGTAAAAAGAGAAACAGAATGGAGGGATAAGAGTTCCCTTCTTGGAATTAACCATCTACTAGATATATATCTATAGAAAGTTAATTAATGTATTATAGCCTGGAAATTTCAAATTGTAAAGTAGATATAATATCTACTGCAGAGACTTTGAACATTAAAGTAGGTAAAGAAGAGTGCCAAGTGCCTGGCATATTTTAGGAAACAAACATGGACAAAAACCTATCATGGGACCATAAGAACAATAATCTCACATTTCAGCTATAGCACAGATCTCCACAGCTCTATCTGTGGTCTGGACTTTTTGATGAATTTCCATAGAGCCAGTGATTTACTACCTGACGCCCCTGAGAATAGGAAGCTCAAAGAGGCTTTCAGGAAATATATTCACCACAGGAATTTTACTAGCCTGTACATTGCCTCAAAACTATTTAATCAGGGTTAAAGATGATGGGCCATCAATCTGAATATAAATACATACTTCTTTTAAAAAACCCTGGAGACAAATTACCAATTATGACCTATAAATGAACCCAGGGTATTTATGCTTCTTCTTGGAAGATCTCCAAGGTGCCATTAAAGAAACTTATTGGTGGATTTAAGCATTACCCTCCCCCAACTCACCATGCCAAGGTATAGTGGTTAAGAATTGATCTGTTTGTTCCAAATGGGCCAGCAAAAAATACTTCAAAAACCACTCTGGGAAGGTGGATGTAACAATGTGTGTGATCTTACTGCAAATGGCTTAGTATATTTTGTTTAGTCTTAGTCTGTTCAGGTTGCCATAACAAAATAGCATAGACTGAGTGGCTTAAATAATAGAAGGTTGTGTCTCACAGTCCTGGAGGCTAGAAAGTCCAAGATCAGGATGCTAGCAAGGTAGGTTTCATTCTGATGCCTCTTCTCTTGGCAGGTAGCAACTGCCATCTTGCTGAGTGCTCACATGACCTCTTCTTTGTGTTGGAGAGAGAAAGCACTAGGTTTTCTTTTCATAAGGATTCTAATCCCATGATAGGGACTCTGCCCTTATGACCTCATCTAAAACTAATTACTTCTTTAAGTCCCCACCTCCAAATACTTTATATCATATTGGAGCTCACGGCTTCAACATATGAATTTGGGGGGGTCACATTCAGTCTCTGACTGATGGTATTAACCTGTTTTTTTGGGGAAGGGAACATAATATTTACAATAAAGAAATATTTGCAAAAAACAAATATTTGCATAAGTAAACATGAATTCTGCAATCTGTTTGAAGTTGTGTTTTGTAGGATTATCCTATGTAAAGTCTATAAGAAGGAAAACTGGAAGGTAAGAATTTATCACTATTGGTTCAGCATTATCCAAGGAGTAAAATGACCGCATCTAGCAGAGGATTCTGATCAAAGAAGTAACCTTTGTTGTGGGGCAGGATCTTACCAGGATTTGTCAGTGATGAAATGAAATATCCCTGCTGGCTATCAAATTTCTTGCACCTCGATTTTTTTCTGCTAAGAAAGAGTCTAATAATTTAGCTCCTCAGGTATCTTAATGAGGAAGATCAATCTCTAGAAAATGACATAAAATTTTGGTCCTTGGAAAGAGAAAAGCATTATAAATTATATACACCAGACTTGAGTGAGTTAAATTCATGGTGGTGATGATGGATGGGGGGTGGTCAATTCCTCAAGACTGGTCAACTCTCAGTGCATTGAAAAAAAAATTGAGTTTCTAACTTCAAAGCTTAGAATGTGAGCTTGGATATGGAGAGCTGATCAAGATACTGACTATAGTGATACCTTGCTTGAATTTGCCAGCCTGTATATCCGTCGATACAGTCAATTGTCCATCTTCTCAGTTGCCAAGTCTGGACAGGCATGTCAGTTGCCACCTGCCAGCTCTTGTGTCATCTTCCTACACACAGCAGTTTATCTCCCTGGCCACACCCACAGAACAGCTCTGCTCCATGAATAGAACATTTGGCAGCATACATGGTAACTGTGCCAGAATGCTCCAGGACATAAAACAGAATTGTAATTTCAAGATCTTTCATAATTTCTTCAAAGGCAACATCCCACCACCCCAAAACGTCTGCATGGAAGCCTCATTTTGTGGGGACACATTTCATACCAAAAATCAGTGAAGGTTTTTAGAAGCTTTAAGAAAGTTTGAATATGGTTGTGCATTCCTCCTTTGAGGGGAAGTTTATACATAATACAGTTACATACAACACTGAATTCAACAGGGTCTGTCTCTCCAAGCCTGGTTAGCACCTGAAGGTAGAAACCATGTTTTGGGAAAATACCCTGGCTGGAAACTTTGAGATAAGTTAAGCAGAAGGTGTTTTCATTCATTTATTTTGCAGATTAGACATCATGGGAGTCCTCGGGCCACTAGCCCATTTAATGGGGACATTTTTGATTCACTCTTTTTGTGGGATCTCTTTGGAGTTTTTCCTATTCTGTTAACAGAATCTTGCTGTAGATAATGGTTTCTGTAATTCTTTAGAGTACAAGTTCCATAGAACTGCACGCAATAATATAATCATTTAACTTTAAAAGGACCTTTGTCCTTAGAACAGCTGTCTCTATGAATATTTCATTAGTGAATGTTTACTAGCAACACTTTTCAAATTCTCTTTTTATTTTAAACAACTTCACTGGTTCTCCTTTGTTACTAGATTTATGTATTTTTTTTCCTTAAAACTCTTGCCAGTGACCATCTTTCAGACATTCTAGGGATTTATAGATATAGCACCCTTAAATTTTTTCTAAGTAGAGATGTCAGTGGTGTTCTGCCCATGTATTACTGGTTTAAAATGATACAAAAAGAATAATTCTTTGAATAATGGAATAGTGAAGTACTTGAAATGCAAAAAGAATTTAGGAACACATTTTCCAAAGAGACAAAAATTAGGGTACCCAGAATATCCTAAAATATAAGCATATTGGCTGAAGACCCAGATCTCAGGTTGCTCATTAAACTCTCCCCAAAATGTCAAGCCAGAGTTCATCTTGGTGCTAACACTATCTGTTATCGGGTGATAAATATCCATTCCTTTGGACACTAGAGCATCCTCTGAATACTTACGTATTTCTGTTGAGCAAGTTTTTCTTTTCCTTTTTTTTTTTAAAAAAAGATTATTTATTTATTTATTTGACAGAGATCACAAGCAGGCAGAGAGGCAGGCAGAGAGGGGGTGGGAAGCAGGCTCCCTGCTGAGCAGAGAGCTCAATGCGGGGTTCGATCCCAGGACCCTGAGATCATGACCTGAGCTGAAGGCAGAGGCTTAACCCACTGAGCCATCCAGGTGCCTCTGAGCAAGTTTTTCAATAGATATGTACAAATCATTGATCTAAATGCTCACGTAGCCTTAGACATACAGCTACAAATTTCTTTCCAGCTCAGTGTCAATTGATCAGTACACTTTAGTTTTTTTCTTTTTTCTTTTTTTTTCATATAACCAGTTGTCCTTCTAACATTCCAAATATCTATTTCTTGTTCACCAGGATTTCATGAGATCCACAGCAGACCCTAAGGTTGCAGAGATAGGAAGCACACATTCTTTAAGTAGGTCACTGAGAATAATGATCGGAGGACACAGCCCAACATGCAAAATGTTGGTTTAATACATGTGTTGTATCCTGGAGGAAAGCATCCACCTTGGCAAAATGGCCCTGAAATGGTGCCTTATCTGAGCCTTTAACAGGCTATTCCATCGTTCCATAAACTGGATACTCCTGGAGATGTGTATGTGGGAGACAATTGCACACTTTCTTTGAGAACGTTGTGTGGGGCACAATATCAGTAGATCAGACATTTTTAAGTCCATGGAATGTGGTGCTGAATGGGGAAGGCACACTCATATCCATATTATGTCTCAATTGCAGTAAGGACAAATAGCGGCCACCTTGAGGGTATATGGAATATTCTCAAGACCCTAAAATAGGTTAACCCCATAAGATTATACCAGTCAAATGAAACAGTCACCGGATAATCTCAATACCAAATATCCTGTTGTTCTGCCTTCCAGTTAGCCACAGGTGGAAAAAAGTCTCAGTAATTGTGAATGCCTCTATACCAGGGGTCATTGCCACCCAGCTTACTATGTCCATGGGGTCCCTGTTGCCTTCAAATCAGTGAATAATCCAACTCCAAATCCTGTTGGGAGGATTGTTTTCCCAGGGCCATGGGGGCTGTCCTAGCATAGGTTTCCTAGAAAACAGGATCTGAGACAAAACTTTCCATCCTAACATTTTATTTTATTTTTTAAAAGACTTTATTTAACTACTTGAGAGAGAGAAAGAGAGAGAGAGAGAGTGTGTGAGCATGGGGAGTGGAAGGGGAGGAGCAGGAGGGGCATCGGGAGAGGGAGAAGCAGACTCCCCCTCCCTGGGCAGCGAGCCCATTGCGGCACTCCATCCCAGGACCCTGGGATCATGACTTTAGCCAAAGGCAAATGCTTAACTGACTGACCCATCCAGGTGCACCTCCATCCTAACATTTTAGAGGAGAGTTTAATCCCTGGAAAGTAAAAGTGAAGGAAAAAGAGAGGTGAGGCAGGGAAAAGAGGGAGGACAATCCAGGGATGTGTTACTGAGCAGACCACCACCTCATGGATAACAAATCTGTCAACTGCTTGGCCTCAGAGGATGTCTTCAGAGAGGCCAGATAAGCTTTTACTGCACCTTTCAAACCGTCCATGGTGTGGGCATTGGACCAATGGGAGGAAGAGGGAAAGAGAAGTACATTTATTGGCTCCCTCCTGTCTTGTCTTCTACTGACTAAGTCCATTCTAAAAGGGCCTCACTTCCTCTGCATGTGTGGGTTATGCTGTCTCACCGCTCCAAGCAGCTGTTGGGCTTTTACTGGTCCCCCCTTCCCAATCAGTCCTATGTCTGGGGCCACTTTGTGTGTGTGTGTGTGTGTGTGTGTGTGTGTGTGTGTGTGGTGGGAGTTAGCGAAGCTTCGGTGATGTGCTTCGTGACCATGGGAACTGTGTGAAGCCTACTGCTTGGTTAGGGGTGGAAGTGGGCACAGGGCGTGCCAAGTAGGTGTGCCTGCAAGAATCTGGGGTAATGCTTTCACTGAGTCTCGTGTAAGTGCATTCACAAAAGAGGTATCTGCCCCAGGCCTATACCCCACTACATTCTTATCTGACTGGAAAAGTCCGCGGGAGTAATTAGGAATACATTTCCAGCACGAATTCTTGTAAAACATTTATACTCCTTGCTTTCTCTAGGGCACCCAGCAAAGTGCCTGCCACATAAAAGGCTCTGGGCAATTTGGCTTTAGAAGCCTTATAGTTCTTTTGAAGCCATCTCCAGTAACGGACGGACCCAGTGGACAAATTACCTCACTGGTTTATGGAGTCAGTGTCTCACACGGTGTATGTATTAGGCAAGAAAATGAAAAGAAAGATACACTTTTTTGGACATTTACTTACCTGGTTCATTTCTATGACTTAAATCTCTACCTACTGAATGATTTTTTTTTATCCTTTCTCAAGCAAGTTTACTATTTTTTTTCTTGAACATACAGGAATTTAAGCCACGTTTTCTTGTTAGGGTATTTCTTACACCCTTTTGTAAAAATGTAGACCTGTTTATTTCTGGTTTAAAATAAGCAGGAAAACGCACTAGCTCAGATTACCTGTTTAATTGGTACATTTAATATTTAGTTTGTAGGGAAGAATAGAAAATGGGAGAGGGTAGAAGATAAGAGGGAATCCAAGGAGCATTAGAAATACATTGATTGGTATTTGGAAACAGGGGAAGGTTTTTTGTTCTTTTTTTCTTTTTTAAAACCAAGGAATCCTATATTCCAGCCAATTAAGATATTAAGATTTCTTGCCAGCATTGATGAATTAGTTCTCTCAGTCAATATTTCAAGTGCTTGAACTATCATTTTGTGAAATTCAACCCACACCAGTAAGTTGTAACCTTTGAGAATTCATATATCAATATAACAAATAAAAATAATCAGTCATTGGGATGGTTTAAACTGTGCTAATGATCTGCAATAACTCATATTAAATAAAGATATTCAGTGTTCTTTCAGAGGTGAGGATATGTATGGGTATGGAAGGGGATGGCTGCCTAGTCTACTCCATTAGACAACTGGTTCTACTTCATTCAGGTATTACTCATTAACAACAATTTGAAAGGTCTTTAAAAACATACTTTTTAAAGATTTTATTTATTTATTTGGTAGAGAGAAAGAGAGAGCTCAAGCAGGGGGAGCAGCAGAGGGAGAGGGAGATGTACTGAGCAGGGAGCCCAGTGCGGGACTCAATCCCAGGACCCCGGGATCATGACTTGTGCCAAAGGCAGATGCTTAACCGACTGAGTCACCCAGGCATCCCTAAAAGTATTTTCATAATAAAAACAACAAATTTGTATTTGGCAAGGATGAACTATATGGAAACAGAAGCTATTGAGAATTTACTTACGTGTTTATTACATATATGCTTTATGATATATGCTATATGTAGTTTATATTATAAACAATACATGTTATGTATATTTCCAATATTGTCTTATGTTACAAATACTACAAATACAGACAGAGCACTGCACTTTTGCAGTGTGTATTGGGGCCAACTACCAATATTTTCTCACTAAGGCATTAGCGAAGCCCATAACCAAAATTGTGAGAATTGCTGACTCTTTCTAGCCCTTTCTTGTTTCACTAACCAGGTTAGGAATCTCTCTCTCTCTCTTTCTCTCTTTTTAAAAGATTTTATTTATTTATTAGAGAGAAAGAGATAGCGAGAGAGAGCACAAGCAGTGGGGAGAGAGAGAAGCAGGCTCCCTGCCAAGCAGAGAGTCGTATGTGGGGCTCCATCCCAGAACCTTTGGATCATGACCTGAGCTGAAGGCAGACGCTTAGCCAACTGAGCCACCCAGGCATCCCAGGTTAGAAATCTCTATTCCATGTTCTACAACTTAGACTGATCCTCCTAAACTGCCTACTTCTTGGTACTATTGATAGCCCACTTGTTATTAAGAACTCTCACCCTGTCTTCAGTTACCCAAAGTTCCATCCCTGATGCAGAGTGTTTATCAGCAACAAATGTATGCAATACAGGACACAGGGATTCAGACACCCTTCCCTTCAGTGCCTGGCAAATGCCCTTAGCTATGTGCCACCACATAGGCATTGTTTCCGTAATTAACCTATTCAATTATCTATCTGTCTTACATTTTTCAGCTTCATTGAGGCAAATCAACAAATACAATTGTTAGTTATTTGAGAGTGTACAGCATGGTGTTTTGACATTGGGAAGGTATTTCCACATCTAGTTCATTAACACACCCACCACCTCTCATATTTCTAGATTTATTTATTTTCCCTGGGGTGTGTGTTGAGAACTAAATATATATTTATTGAGTGCCCACTGTGTGTCCGAGGTTGCGATAAGTGCTGGGAATACAGAGGAGAAGTAAAATGTGCCTGGGCCCTGCCCTCCAGCACCTTACACTTTAACAGGTGTTATGGCCACTGAAATGAGCAGGCACAGTAGGTGAATGCGGGGGTAGGGAAACTACAAGGGTGCCTTTAAATAACGGGAGTGGGGCATCATGAAGGGACAGCCGATATGTGGAGGGACAGCCGATATGTGAAGGAAGAATATGTGTGGTTAGCTGGGTGTGGAGCATTTGATAGTTCACAGAGACTTAAGTGATTAAAGAAAGTTGTGTCAAATGTTGCTTGATAGAATTCCCTACAACTAACATTTGTCCTTGCCTCTTAGTAAAACTCAGGTTAAGTGTTGGGCTTCAAGTCAGATGAGCCTAGGTTTGAATCCTAGCTCTCCCAGTGATTATTCAGGGTGTTAGTTGTGGATGACAAAATTCTCTCTTAGCTACTGAAGCAGAAAGTGTTAGTGGAGATTATGTAGCTTAGAGGAGCTTTGGAGAGCCCAAAGAACCAAGCCTGGTTTCTACACAGATGAGAACACAGCAGCTTGGAGAAACAGTGGAGCACCTCATAGGACTATTTTAGGGGAGTCCCACTGCTTCTGCTGCTGCTGCAGTTATGACACTGGGGACCAGAAACTGAACTTCCCACACAGCTTCTCTGGAAGAAACACTTGAAGAGACCACAATCTCTGTGCATGGAGGCTCTTGCTAGTCCCTTCTGCCTCCAGATGTTTCTTGTGAGAACCCAGGCTGCACATGGGAGACCAATTTCAAGGGGGTCTGGGAAATGTAGTGTCTAATTTTCCAATGTCTATGATACTGGTGTTATACCAGAAGTAAGTTGGAGGGAGTATTGAATGAGGCAGTTTTCTTTATTCGTCACATGCACTTACTAGCCATGTGACTTTGGGGTAATTGCTTAATCTTTTTTTTTTTTTTTTTTGGAAAATTGCTTAATCTTTCTGAGCCTGAGTTTTCTTGTCTGTAAAATGGGATCAGTCTTGGGACATAGTTCATATGGTTGTTGTAAAGATTTACACAGTGGGTAATAAATGCTAACTGTTAGCTTAGATGTATGAAATTGTGAAATATGTGGTCTTCATTGTTATTATCATTATTATAAGTGGTCCTACTTTAAAGGAACTGTGTGCCCCAGGAAATAATGAAGTCAGGCTGTCCTCGGGCTTTGCTGTTGAACTACCAGTTTTGTACTGAACACACACATTACTTTACCAAGCCCAGGGACTTAGGTGCATTTCTGATAGAATAGTTGAAACTGGGAGTGGAACAGGGAAGGGTAAGCAAGACTTAACAAAACTCTAAAAACCCCTGACTGCTTGTTTGGTGCTCTACAATTCAATCAGCAGCTTTTTAGTCTTTTGGGTTTTATTCTTGAGTTCTTTAAGAATTGCAACAAAGCCACTGTCGAACGCTGTCTTATATTTCCTGTTTGCCTATTTTGATTACAAATCCTCTCTGATAGAACAGTTTCACTGTGGCAGAATATATCTTTTTAAAAATTTTTTAATTTATTTTTTGAATTTCTTTTCAGCATTCCAGAATTCATTGTTTCTGCACCATACCCAGTGCTCCATGCAATACATGCCCTCCATAATAGTATCTGTCCTACCACCTTAGAGGACTTGGAATTGTCATAATCCTCAAACTACTGGCCAGCTGCTCAGCCCCCATTTGGGCCCTTTTAGATCCTTTCCTTGTGGACCACCATTTTATTAATTTCATTTTATTTTATTATTATTATTATTATTATTATTATTTGCTAATAGTTAAAACTAGGAACCAGTGTTTCAGGATCCTCTAGTACCAAGTTAGTACTCTGCTTACTTCTTTTATGACACTACACAGTACTGAATTCCTATGTTGATACTCACTGATTAGCTCTGTTTCCTCCATCATGAGGACACAGCTCTGATGCTCCAATTTCAACTTTACCTTCATGGGAGTGGGGGAGGTTGGCTCCAGTTCCATCAATTTTCTGGTTGGGTGTTGGGGTGTGATCCATACTCTGGGACTTGAAATATTTTAGACTCTTGAGTGGTCCCTCCCTTTATGGATTCCTCATCACTGGTTTCACCAACGAGATCTGGTAGTCAGTGGCGATTACTTCTGGAATTAAAGCTCTGGGGCAGTGTCCTTTCTGACTAGGCTAGACAACCTACCTTTCCTCTGCCCATCTTTCTATTTAGCCTGTATTTCCCCAGTCTCTGTATCCCCAGAGTTCTCAACAGGGATCCACGGAGATTATGATCAAAGTAAAATCTTTATGAGCACTGTGTTGCAAGTCCTATAAGAATGAAAATGGAAACAGGACAGCTACCTTTGGAGGAAAGGACCAGCAAGCATAGCTGAGAAGATCTTTATTTGCGTCATTGCTCTGCCCAGTCAGCCATGGCGACATTGTTGTTCAGAATTTGATGTACGAGGCAATTTGCATATACAGCATCCTGCTATCTTTCATTTTCAAAAAGCCTTTATTTTTATCCCCCAAATATCCTTCCATTTACTTATCCTAAGGAGCCCTGCTTCTTTGGCAGTTTTCCTCTGGCTGCATTAGTTGGAAATCTCTCTGAGCACCTCTCCTCCATTGCTGATCTCTGACTGACAGCATCTAAGAGATGACCTCTCTCCGGGAATAAGCAGAGGGATTTCTCAGGAATAACTAAAAGTCTTTTAGAAACAAAGGCTTCTTCCAACCTCTCATAATTTTCCTCTGAGTGCCCAGCAAAGAGAAATAACTCATAGAAATCTCTCTCCTTGCATTTGCCCTTTGAGGGCTTCAAACCATTTTCTGTCCATTATTTAGTGCTATTCAGGCAGAACAGTAACTTAGAAATGTCACCTTTTCATGGAATGGTTCTGTCTTTAATATGCAGAGTAGATGGAAGCCTATGGAAATGTGAGCATGGTGTAAGAAGATTTTACATTGCAGTGTGAATGAGGACAACATTTTTAATCGAGAAGAGCATTGCTGTGCATGAGCCAAGAGACTCTCTGGCTGTTGGGAACTATTTCCTCCAGGACTCATCCCACTAGTCCGTCATCAGGTGAGATTGTTTCTTGGGCCGAATGCCAGTTCTTGGATGGCTGAAACACTAGCCTGGAGGACTCTGTCCACTTGCCCCACAGGGCTCTCTGTACACAGTGTCACCTAGCATGACTCACATAGAAAGCTGTTACCTCATTTTGTTGACTTCCATTGTGTGAACTGAAGGTTGAGTTTAGCTGAAAGAGAGGAAAATCAAGACCAGAAATGAAGAGACTAACTGACAATCTCAATTACCAAATAACACATGAGAATACTGAAACTCTTAATAAAGAATATAAGGTGAGAGTTTTGCCCTCTATGGGATTTCCTTTTTGCAACAAGGTACTTATGAGTCACTGCTGAACTAGGGGTAGGCATGGTGAGTCCAAGGGGGCTGATGCAATGGCATGAAAATTTTTCAGTGAACAACTCCCAGTGGGATCTCACAGGAGAGAAGGTTGGGGATGACTCCCATTTCTACTGATTGGAAGATAATAACCTTCAGAAATTTCTCCATTGAAGGCTGCCCTGATACTGGTAAAGCCGCGGATGTGAGCTGAGCTCTACCAACCCCTTTTGCGCACCCTTATAAGATAGAGTAAGCTCAAACTCTGATTTCATGCCTCACTATTTCTAAGTTTCAGTTTTTGTATGTACTGTCTTTTGATTTCTAACCTTAGAGGTTAGAAAATTAAAAACTAGTCTTTTGATTCTTCCTCCTGTGAAATCTGAAATAAAGCTCAAACTCTTACTTGATTTCCTAAAAAAAGACCCAGTTCAACAAAACAGAAAATAATTATAATCAATTTTATAAAAAGATATAAGGTAAAGGAGAAGTCACGTCACCATTTTCCAGATAAATAAATTAAATTTTCATATTGGGGATTTTGTTTTCATTAGTTTTTGTCCTTCATTTCATTCCCTAACTACCAGGAAATGTTTCTTACTACCTCTTCACCCCTGTGAGTTCTCAAGCCTCAATTATCTCCTCTTTCTCTTTCACACATCTCTTCCAGACTCCCCTAAAGGAAATTCATTTTTTGGGGGTGCCTGGGTGACTCAGTGGGTTAGGCCTCTGCCTTCAGCTCAGGTCATGATCTCAGGGTCCTTGGATTGAGCCCCACATTGGGCTCTCTGCTCAGTGCAGAGCCTATTTCCCCTTCTCTCTCTGCCTGCTGTTCTGCCTACTTGTGATATCTCTCTCTCTGTCAAATAAATAAATAAAATATTTTTATTTTTTAATTTATTTTATTTTATTTTTAAAAATATTTTATTTATTTATCTGACAGATAGAGATCACAAGTAGGCAGAGAGGCAGGCAGAGAGAGAGGAAGGGAAGCAGGCTCCCTGCTGAGAAGAGAGCCTGATTTGGGGTTTTATCCCAGAACCTTGGGATCATGACCTGAGCTGAAGGCAGAGGCTTTAACCCACTGAGCCACCCAGGCATCGCCTAAATAAAATATTTTTAAAAAGGAACTTCATTTTTTTAATCTCTCTGGTGTACAGAACAAATGCAGTTTTTCCCAAGTCCAGATCACAACATTAGATATCCAAACACCTCAATGATCTAGCAAGACAGTGGTAATCATGAATAAACAAAATAAATAAATGAACAAGCAAAAAAAAGTTGTTATACTACTATTTTTAATTTTAACAAAATATGTTGGGTGACTACTGTGTGCCAGGCACTGGTCTAAGCACTGTGGACAGAAATCTGTGTAGAATTTTTATCTTCTCAGGATTAGAACCTGGTTTCAATTGGAATATCACATTTATTGCCTGTGGGTCAAGACTTTTGGTAAATTCTGACTTCTATACCTGGTAGTTCATTTATTCATTCAGTTCTGGAAAATAGACATCATCTTTGACCCATGCCATCTACCCTTTGTGGAGAAGTAGGCAACTTAGGAGAGATGGGGCTCTGGTCTTGGGAATGGAGGCTCCCTCTCTGAAAAGTTCTAAGGTACTGTCATGGAATACACTGAAGAGATAAAAAGAGATGACTGAGGGAATGTGATGGTGTATAAATGAGTGAATTTAGCTCCCAAGAGCCTTCTATAGTAATTATGTCTATGTACCTGGAGAGAGAGTTGGGTCTGCCTAGAGTTTGCTCTGCTTTGCATGCCTGTTTGAATTGGTGGAGATCAGGAGACCATTTATCAGGAGTGTTATGCTTCTCTGTAAATATCTACAATTGCTATGAAAGAGGCAAATAAATGTAAATATTTAAAGTGTGAGCTCTGGAGTCAGACTGTCTATGCTTAAATCCTACTCTTAAGCTTATTTGATGTGACATTGTGCTAGTATATAACTTCTCTATACTTGGTTTTCTCAAATAGAAAGCAAGGATAACAGTATCTATTTGAAAGAGTTGTTGTTAGGTATGATAGTAGATTTTATGTGTCATCTTGACTAGACCACACGGTGCCCAGAAATTTGTCAGGCATTATTTCTGATGTATCTGTGGGGGTATTCCTGGATAAGATTAATATTTGAATTGGTAGACTGAATAAAGCAGATTACCCTCCCCAGTGTGGATGGTCCTCATCTCATACACTCAATCCTGAATATGATAAAAAACTGAGTAAGAAAGAATTCTTTCTCTGCCTGGCTGTTTTTAAGCTGGGACGTCAGTCTTTTCCTGCCTTCAGACTTGGGTTTAGACTGGAACTATGCTATCTACTCTCCTGAGTCTCCAGCTTGCTGACTACAGATCTTAACCTACTCAGATTCCATAATCATGGGAGACAATTCCTTACAGTAAATACATATATATTCCCTATTGATTCTGTTTCTCTGGAGAACGTAGACTATTACATAAGGATTATGTAAAATGATCAAAGTAGAGTCCTTGGCACACTGCTATGTTTTACAGAGTCAGCATTCATACACTTCCATGATTCTTCAGGTGTTTTGCTTTTTGTTTTTTTAATATTTTATCTATTTATTTGACAGAGAGAGCCACCCAGGTGCCCCTCTTCAGGTGTTTATTAAGCCAGCTTTGTGCTGGGCAATGTCAGGTACTGGAGATACCTGATATTTAAGATATTTAAAAAGACTGTTCTCAAGGAACTAACATTCTAGTGAAAGAAGACAAATAATACACAAATAAGTAGATTTCAGAGATAATTTCAAAGAAGGGTAAGTTCTGTAAAGAAGGCAAAAATTGGGGCACCTGGGTGGCTCAGTGGGTTAAAGCTTCTGCCTTTGGCTCAGGTTGTGATTCCAGGGTCCTGGGATCGAGCCCCACATCGGGCTTTCTGCTCAGTGAGGAGCCTGCTTCTCCCTCTCTCACTGCCTGCCTCTCTGCCTACTTGTGGTCTCTGTCTGTCAAATAAATAAATAAATAAATAATCTTTAAAAAATAGATTAGTATCACAAAGAGATTGAAGTGACTTCTTTAGATTGGGGGATGTTCAGGGTAAGTCTTTTAGTGGATGACATTTGATTTTTAAGTTGAAAACTAAGGAGTGATAAGGAGCCAGACATCAAAAGAGTGGTGGGTGTATGTGTGTTAGGTGGGGGTATTGTCATAGAAGGGGAAGACTGACAGATTAGAAAGGCTTTTCTAGGCACAGGAACCAGCAAATCAAAGGCTCTGGGGTAAGAAAGGTCTCAGTTTGATAGCTCTAGGACTTTTCAAAAACCCAGTGTGGGTATATGGGTGAAGGGAGATTGCCATCAGAGGATACTGTAGAGACAGATAAGAGGGAGGTTACATCTGTCTTAAAAGCTATTTAAGAGTATTTAATTTTTTATTCTAATTATTCTGGAGAGTTGTAAGTAAAGGAGTGACTCAGTATAATCCATGCTTTTAAAAGATCACTGTAAGAGTTATGTGGAGAAGGGAGTACAGATGCAACAGTCACATCCAGGAGACTAGTTCAAAGAGTACTGGGATTCTACAGGTAAGAGATGATGGTGGCTTGCACCAGGGTCCCTGGTTGCAGTGGTCTGAATTTCTGTGTTCTCCCAAATTCCATATGTTGAAATCCCAATACTTAATGTGATGGTGTTATGAGATGGGGTCTTTGGGAGGTGGTTAGGTCATGAACCCTCATGAGTGAGATTAATGTTCATGGAAAAAAGATCTCAGAGAGCTCCCTTGTCACCTTCTGCCATGTGAGGATACAGTGAGAAGTCTGTAACCTACAAGAGAGCTCTTCTCTGATCATGTTAGCACCTACATCCTGGACTTCCAGCTTCCAGAACTGTGACAAATTTCTATGGTTTATAAGCCACCTTGTGTGTTATTTTGTCACAGTAGCTCAAACAGACTGAGATACTAGTGGAGATGGAAATGGATGGATTTGGGGTGTGTTTGGGGTGGGGAGAGTAGAATTAATAAGACTTACTGATAGACTGGATATAGATAAAGGGAAAAGAAGAATTAAGGATAATACCTAAATTTTGAGCTGAACACACTAAGCTATTGGTGCTTCCATTTACTATGAAAGGTAAAAGTGGGGGAGAAATAGATTTGGATAGAAAAAAACCTGTAAAATTCCTTTTTAGAGAAGATTATTAGGTATTCAGGTGAAGCTGAGTGTAGCTTACTCAGTAACCATCCAAACCCCTTCTTGCAAGCCTTCCTTTAGAGGTTAGAAAATTAAAAACATTTCCTCTCAGGTCCTCTTGCAGCTAGAGTTCTGCACAAAATTTAGGTTCTGGCAATTTTTCATGAACAGCCAGACATTCATGAACACTTGGAAAGCAAGCAAGAGTGAACATCTTAGGATACTGGCTGTATGAGAGGGTCCTGGATATTCTGCGGGCGGCACTCATGGAGTAGTTTCCTGGAGGCAAAGCTGCTATAGGTGAACAGTAATAACTTCCTACTAGAACATTTCCATGGTGTGGTTGGTTTCTCCTGGCTGTGTGGTATCCAGACCTGATTCTCTAGCCTTTAAAAAAAAAAAAAGTCTGTAAGCTACTCAATACCCTGTAACAAATACTGTCCTGTTTAAATTAGTTTAGAGGACTCTGTTATATGACACTAAGCACTCTGCTGGATACAATATCAAATGTTAACAATTAGCATTATTGGTAAGAGTTATTCTACCATGTTCCATAGCCCTCCATCCTTTCAGGAGTGAGTATGAAAATTTAATTTTAACTCACCAAGGTTGAGAGCTGAAAACACCTATATATGAAAAAAAAATCCTGATATAATTATTTTCAACAATAAGCAGAAGGAATTCTCCAGTAATTTCCTGGCCAAGGAAATTTGTAGGATGTGAGGTTTGAGAAAATATGGTCTGTTCAACAAGAAATAGAAAATCGATTCATGAAAACGAATAAATCGTGATTGAGAACCCCCCACACCTGCTCTCCTGACTCCTGCTGCTGGCCTTTATCCAGCATTAATAAATCTCTGACAACACGTCCTTTATATTTTCCTTTGAATGGCAGCCTTCTGCATGGGTTTGATTTATTGCTTCAAGAGAATAGAGCACTGATCTTTCTGTGTGTTCGTCTACTGATGAAAGGAGCACTGACGTTAACAGTATCTAGGACTCAGGGGGTGCCAAAGGGCTTTCTAGATACTCTGAGAAAAGACCTTAAGAGTCAGATGGGTGGAGATAACACCAGCATAGAACAACCTGTTTGCTAATCTTTCACAGCATATTATGGATGAGAAACTTATTCCTGCCTGTTTCGAGGGAGGGTCATTAAGGAGTGGCAGACTATAATATTAATATGACTATAGTAGACTGTCTTCATGCCCCACCAGTGTTCCTAGTTCCATTTGCACCCACAGCTTTCTAGTGTAAGCCCCCAGGACCCTCTGCCTGGGCCAGAAGCTTGGCCATGTGGGACTGGCTAGATGTACTGGGGAGTTTGTACTCTGGGAGGACCCCCCAAAGCAGTGATGGACTGGAGTTGGTAGATAGATAGCTTATTGTTTGTTGGATGGGACAATTCTAGGTCTTCTCTCTACAGTATTCCAGAAGGTCCCAAGCAGGATAAAGCCCCAGTGCCTGCAGCTGTAACCTACCTATTACTATGCTCTGTAATGATTATCTTTCCTTCCTTGTCTCACTTTCCTGTTCCCTTACTGATAGAATTCCCAAATAAATATTTTGTACTCCAGTTCTTATTTTGGGTTATGCTTCTGGAAAAACCCAATATAAGACAGTGGTTAACATTTATATAGAACTTGCTAGTTTGTGATGCACTATTCTAAGTACTCCATGTTTATTACCTGTGTAATCCTCACAGCAATGCTATGAAATGAGCAATATTAGTATCACCATTTTACAAAGGAAGGTCACAGGAACTTCAAGAGGTTTGTCTGTGGTCAAACAGCTAATAAGTTTGAGAGTCGGAATTTGAGTGATAGGCTTTCTGGCTCCAGAATTTGTGCATTTAACTACTTGCTCTATTCCATAGACTGTGGTTGTCTAATACAGTAGCCTCTAGCTAAATATGGCTATTTATATTTATTTTTATTTTTTAAAGGTTTTATTTATTTATTTGAGAGAGAATGTGTGTGAATGAGAGGGAGAGAGAATCTGGAGCAGGCTCTGCACTGAGCACAGCCTGATGTGGGACTCAATCCCACAACCGCCAGATCATGACCTGAGCTGAAACCAAGCATTGGACACCTAACCAACGGAGCCACCCAGGTGCCCTGGCTATTTACATTTAAATTAATTAAAACTAAATTAAATTTAAAAATTTAGTCTTTTAGTGAACACTAGCCATATTTCAAGTGCTCAAGAGCCATGTGTGGCTAGTGGCTATTGTGTTGGATGGCACAGATATGGAACATTTCCATTATTATGGAAAGTTCTATTAGATAGCACTGTCATGCAAGACCCCATTTTATATCTATGGCCTATTTCATATTTCTTTAACACCATAGAAACACTCACTTCCCCAGAAACATTCTCTATATAGGACATAGGTGAGGACCAGAAAAGATAGGAAACTACATTAGAACTATTTAGCATTGCTCATAAGAGATATACTTACATCTTTCCCTTAATCCTCCTTTTGATTTGCTCCAGCCAGTTCTACTGAGCATGTTTCTTTTGGCTTTTTTTGACGGCATTGAATTCAGCAGGTGAAAATTCAGGTAGACGGGGCCTGGGGCTAGGGGAAGATATATTATTGGAGACCAGAAGAAATCATCAGAAATAAAAAATATTATCCTGCGATCTTGATTGAGAGGATCTTATAGGCAACTAAATATGAATAACTACTATGCTAAGATGAATATAAGATGACTAAAAATGATTGGCCAAGAGTTGAAAACCACAGCATTTGAGGTCAACAGTCCTGGAGGTAAACATCCCAGCTAACTCAGGCCCTTACTGAGGATATAGCTGATGATGGTTGTGAGTCATCCAGAGAAGGTTAAGAGGAGAATGTATGCATTAAAAATGGTTTCCATCCAAAACGGCTTTTAAAAAGGTACATTTTTCCATATAAAGTATGTTTCAGTTACCTGGAAATTTACCGAAACTCCTATTTTTTTCTGACAGTGTTGAAATCAGGAGATTTTGCTCTAATTAGCTTTACAAGAAAGTTTTAAGGACCTGTATTTCTACTTCCTTTGTAGTGCGGGGCAATGCTCTCAGACAGCAAAGAGAGTCAATTTTGGTCCTGTGGGTCTGAGCCAAGAGAGAATTTTAATCATCTCAGAGAAACCCAACCTGAGTAATTCCTTGACGTCATTCACCAAGTCTGTCCATCTCTAACAGTGACCAGCTTGGGTCCGGGCCACCATGCTTTGCTCATTCTCTGGCAGGGAGAGACATTCTAAAAATATTCTCTAGAAGGGACTTCTTTGGGTTAAATATTGGCATCTCTATTTCTCTTGGATTTGGGAAAAAGTCTCCAGGCAGGTGGCCTTTGATGGGGAGTGGGAATCAGCTGAGGTCAAGTGCCCAGTGAACTGGGTCTAATTTGAGAGCTCTGCAAAGACTCTCTGTATTTCCTTCTTTTAGCCAGTGTTCTTAACTGGTCAAGTAGAAGAGAAAGAATTGCAAAGACATAAATTTCTAGTAAAACTCTGGTAGGGCAGGGAAATCCAACAAGAAGCAGATGACATGATACTTTATATGGAAAACCCAAAAGACTCCACCCCCAAACTACTAGAACTCTTACAGCAATTCAGTAATGTGGCAGGATACAAAATCAATGTACAGAAATCAGTTGCTTTTTTATACACTAACAATGAAAATATAGAAAGGGAAATTGGAGAATTGATTCCATTAACTACAGCACCAAGAACCATAAGATAGGGGTGCCCGAGTGGCTCAGTGGGTTAAGCCTCTACCTTCGGCTCAAGTCATGATCTCAGGGTCCTGTGATTGAGCCCCCACATCCGGCTCTCTGCTCTGTGGGGAGCCTGATTCCGCCCCCCCCAGCCTCTCTGCCTACTTGTGATCTCTTCTGTCACATGGGTAAATAAAATCTTTTTTTTAAATAAGATACCAGGGAATAAACCTAACCAAAGAGGTAAAGGATCTGTACTTGAAGAACCACAGAACACTCAGGAAAGAAATTGAAGACGATACAAAAAGATGGAAAAGGATTCCATGCTCATGGATCAGAAGAATAAACATTGTTAAAGTTTAAAACATTGTTAAAATGTTTATACTATTAAACATTTAAAATTAAACATTTTAATTTTAAACATTGTTAAACATTGTTAAAAATGTCTATACTGCCTAGAGCAATCTATACTTTCAATGCCATTCCGATCAAAAGTCCTGGCATTTTTCAAAGAGCTGGAAAAAACAATCCTAAAATGTGTATGGAACTAGAAGGGACCCCAAATTGCTAAGGAAATGTTGAAAAAGAAAAACAAAACAGGGGGCATCACATTGCCAGATTTTAAACTTGACTACAAAACTGTGATCACCAGGACAGCATGGTACTGGCACAAAACCAGACACATAGACCAGTGGAACAGAGTAGAGAGCCCAGATACGGACCTGCAACTCCATGGTCAAATAATCTTCGACAAAGAAGGAAAAAATATACATCAGAAAAAAGACTGTCTCTTCAATAAATGATGCTGGGAAAATTGGACAGCTATGTATAGGAGAATGAAACTTGACCATTCTCTTACACCATACACAAAGATAAACTCAAAATGGATAAAAGACCTCAACGTGAGGAAGGAATCTATCAAAATCCTAGAGGAGAACATAGGCAGTAACCTCTTCAAAACCGGCCACAGCAACTTCTTTCAAGACATGTCTCCAAAGGCAAAGGAAACAAAGGTGAAAATGAACTTTTGGGGCTTCATCAAGATCAAAAGCTTCTGCACAGTGAAGGAAACAGTCAACAAAACAAAGAGGCAACCCATGGAATGGGAGAAGATACTCGCAAATGACACTACAGACAAAGGGCTGATATCCAAGAGCTATAAAGAGCTCCTCAAACTCAACACTCAGAAAACAGATTAATCACATCAAAAAATGGGCAGAATACATGAACAGACACCTCTCCAAAGAAGACATACAAATGGCTATCAGACACATGAAAAAATGTTCATCATCATTAGCCATCAGGGAGATTCAAATCAAAACCACATTGAGATACCACCTTACACCAGTTAGAATGGCCAAAATTAATAAGACAGTAAACAACATGTGTTGGAGAGGATGTGGAGAAAGGGAAACCCTCTTACACTGGTGGTAGGACTGCAAGTTGGTGCAGCCACTTTGGAAAACAGTGTGGAGATTCCTTAAGAAATTAAAAATAGAGCTACCCTATGACCCTGAAATCGCACTACTGGGTATTTACCCCAAAGATACAGATGTAGTGAAAAGAAGGGCCATCTGTACCCCAATGTTTATAGCAGCAATGGCCACAATCGCCAAACTGTGGAAAGAGCTAAGTTGCCCTTCAATAGACAAATGGATAAAGAAGATATGGTTCATATATACAATGGAGTATTATGCCTCCATCAGAAAGGATGAATGCCCAACTTTTGTATCAACATGGATGGGACTGGAGGAGATGATGCTGAGTGAAATAAGTCAAGCAGAGAGAGTCAATAATCATATAGTTTCACTTACTTGTGGAGCATAAGGAATAACATGGAGGACACTGGTTGAAGGAGAGAAGTAAGCTGGGGGAAATAGGAGTGGGAGAGGAACCATGAGAGACTGTGGACTCTGAGAAACAAACTGAGGGGTTGGGAGGGGAGGGGAGTGGGGAGTTGGGAGAGCCTGCTGGTGGGTATTAAGGAGGGCACATATTGCATGGAGCACTGGGTGTGGTACATAAACAATGAATCTTGGAACACTGAAAAAATGAAATAAAATTAAAAAAAAAAAAAAAAAAGAATGAAGCAAGGATCCAGAACAAACTTGGGGCTTTGAGCAGTTGGTTGCCTCTGTTGTTGGAGATACAGGATGGACTGAAAAGTGGAGAAATTGCAAGACTTTAAGAGGAATACATAGACACAAGACTTCTTTCTACATCCCATGCAGTTAGATGTTTATCCCTCCTGGGTCCTAGAAAAGCCTGGAGGATTACTATAATGAATGGCAAACTGTTAGCCTCCTTCCCCACTCATTGGATTATACTCTACCTCGTACCCCATCCCACTGACCCATGCAGGAGATTGGAGGACTCTTAGGGTGAATGAAAAGACAAGGAAAAATTCTTATACCTACTCATAGTTTAGGATCCCCTCCAGTAAAATGGAGAGGTTGCTTCCCATCTAATCATTATATTCAGGCCTACTGATGGATAACTCTGACAAGTCCCTTATTCTGATTAGCAGTTTATTACCTTCCTCTTAAATATAAATGAGCAGTCAAGGAGAACTAGAGGTGTGAGGATAGCCTCTAATGTGAGAAGAACAAAACAAAAAAAGTAACACTCACAAAATAAAAACAAAAAACCTCCTGGAAATTAAAAATACAATCAAGAGAACTTAAAAACAAGGTAAATTTGAAAAGAACCCCAAAACTCAGAATGTTAAACCCAAGGTGGTAAGGGAGGGAGGAAATTATCAAAGAAATAAAGCAAGAAAATTTCCCTGAAGTGAAGGGCATGAAATTTCAGATTACAAGTGTTCTCGTAGTACTCATAACAATAAATAAAAACACCCTATGCCAAAGTACATCATCATGATATTTTAGAGCACTAGTGAGAAGACTCTGAGAGAGAGATACAAAGAAGAAGAAGAAGAAGAAGAAGAAGAAGAAGAAGAAAAAGAAGAAGAAGAAGAAGAAGAAGAAAGAGAAGAAGGAGGAGGAAAAATCTGAGTGAGAGTAATTTCCAGGCTAGAATTCCATTTCCAGAAAATCTATCCATCAAATAATGGTGAATGTGATCCACAAAAGTGAGAGGAAACCAAGAATGAGGAACAAATAAGATCAAGGAAAAGGAATAAACAGGGATGGGCAGAAAGAAAATTAGACAAATGAAAAGTGAGGGAATTACTAGAAGTAAAACAAATAAACAAGGAATTGTAATCAAAGTATACTATGTTGATCAGCTGAGAATAAATAATATTTACATTGTTTAATTATGTAAACCCCTAATATCCTTCTGACAAATAAATATATGACATTACCACACTGAAAGGATGTGAGTAGGGTAGGGATGTATTTTATTTGGGTAGAGGGTAATATACAAAGATTTCTGTTGAATACATCATTTTAAACTTTATTTATTTATTTGAAAGAGAGAGAATGAGAGAGAGAGAGCATGTTAGAGAGAGCATGAGAGGGGAAGGGGCAGAAGGAGAAGCAGAGTCCCCACTGAGTAGGGATCCTGATGTGGGACTTGATCCAGGACTCCAGGATCATGACCTGGGCCGAAGGCAGTTGATTAACCAACTGAGCCACCCAAGAATACATCATTTTAATACAAGCATCAAGAGGGCAGGGGTTTTGTTCATCATGAATTGCTAGTGCCTAGAATGATGTCTGGCACATAGTAGGTCCTCAAATAAATATCTGTTGCATGAATGAAACTTACTCCTAAGGAATATTTCTCCTAGGAAATTTGTAAAGAAAGCAGAGAGTAAGTAAAAATAAACTTCAAAAAGTTTAGTATATAGCATCTCTTTCTCTCTAAAATTGGTTAAGACAAGCAGTTTCAACTGGGGGTTGGGAGAGCCTGATGGTGGGTATTGTGGAGGTCACATATTGCCTGGAGCACTGGGTGTGGTGCATAAACAATGAATCTTGGAACACTGAAAAATAATTATTTTTAAAAAGACTAGCAAAAAAAGACTAGCAGCTTCAAAATTTAAAAGTAATTACATAAGATAGTTAAGCAGAGCATCAAAATACTTGAGACGATTTAAAAGCACAAGGCATTCCTGAGAAACTATCCTTTGTAAATCTTTATGCTAATTGGTTTGATTGGGGATGCCTTGGAGCTCCAAACAGTTCCAGGGAAATCAAAATTTAATTTTCTTGATATAGAACCCAAGTTATTGTATTGACTTTTCCTTCCATCCACTCACTAATATAATACAAGGATGCAGTGAGGAAAACTGCTTTTGAGCTGGTGTACTTCGGAAGAGAAGTCCTCAGTATTTCCTCTCACATTAGATTCCAGAAAGTTTTCACCAGGACACTGATTCCTTCTGTTCGGTAAAGAGGTGCGTCTTTGGATCAAGGTTCTGTTTTGCCATCTAATGGATCTAAATTGGGTCTATTTAGTCCAACTTGGCTGCGAATTTACTGCTGACTCTGTTATGAACCCATGGAACTCTACACTCTTTCATCCTCTTGCTGACTCCCCCTTCACCGAACATTGGTTGTACACCTACTGTGCGACAGACACTGTGCAAAGACAGGAGGAAGAAGACCATGTCAAAGAATTCCGGATGCTTATAGGTAAAATAGCCGGTCCCTTTGGAGTACGCAAGAAGATATTCAAAGCGCGGACCCAGGTATTTTGGTGTTAAGTTTGCCTGCGGGTGGGGTGCACACCTTACTTGTCAGAGGCCTTTAAAGAAACATCCGCGGACTTTATCCGGGGTAGTAGCTGTTTGCTCGACTGTGGGTAACCCAGCTCGCGCCGCGGGGGCAGAGGGCACAGCTGGGGACTCCTCTTGGTGGCGGCGCAGCTTGTCCCAACACTTCAGGAAAGGCCTAGCTCTCTCCAGTCCTCAATCCCAAGGAAACTTGGAAAAATTTTCCCCAAATTCATATTTGTGGGCCTCCTGGGAGGCCAAACCCCAACCTGAATCCACCCACGCGCCCCATCTGCTTCCCAGGCTCGGGGCGCCACTAGCTTCGTCGGGCTAGGCAGCTTGGGGCTTTAGGGTCTGAGGTCTTCTAGAGCTGCTTTCCTACTCTTTTCCCCTCCCCCTCGTCCCCTAAGTCGGCCCAGCTATTTCCGCAAGTTCCCTAGAGCTCGGGGGAGATAGGTGCAACCCCGAACTCCTGGAGCCGGTTACAGGCTCTGCCAGACCTCAGAGACCGTAGCAGTGGTCCGGAAACAGGCAGTGTAGAGGGCAGAGACGTTAGTCAGGTGGTGCCTCCCAGCTGTGCCTTTCCATTCCTGCCAGAAACAGGGAGAGAGGGACACAGAAGTCTCCCGTTTCTGCAGGGCTTTGGGAGAAAAGGGCCGGCCCCTGCTAGCCTTCCGCTACTGCTCTGAGCTACTCTAGGCGCCGCGTACCTACAGGCAACCTGGGTCATGCAGCCACTGTGCACTCTGCCTGTTGGGGTAGCAAGCAGGCCCGGCAAGAGCCACCGGATTCCAGGATCAGGATTCTTTGGGGTTGTTACCTGGAGTTTAGTTGCCCAGGTGCAACGGCAAATAAGATCCAGAGGGCCCAGACAGGCAGCCCCTGAGCGCCCTTCTGATCTGCAGAAGCAGTAAGCACCAGCAGTTTGGGATCCCGTGAGCCTCTGGCTTCACCCTCTGCCCTTCACCACTGGGCGAGGCTATTCGAGAGGCTTCTGAGGTCAGGATGGGCCAGAGGGCGCATTTGGGGGCACAGCCCTCACCCCTTAAAAGGACCAGCCTGAGGCCCCGAGGTGTGTGTGTGTGTGGGGGTAATCTTCACTTCTTCCCACTGCTTCTATCCGCCAGCCCACTCCATGGCCCTTCGCCAAGAGCTGGGGATCTTCTCTCGGCGTCCAGGTGTGGCGAGAGCCCGCAGCGAGGGCTCCAAGAACCCAGCTCTCTTAAGAAATAAAGCTGAGGGACACCTGGGTGGCTCAGTTGGTTAAGCAGCTGCCTTCCGCTCGGGTCATGATCCCGGCGTCCTGGGATCGAGTCCCACATCGGGCTCCTTGCTCGTCAGGGAGCCTGCTTCTCCCTCTGCCTCTGCCTGCCATTCTGTCTGCCTGTGCTCGCTCTCTCTCCCTCTCTCTCTGACAAATAAATAAATAAAATCCTAAAAAAAAAAAAAAAAAAAAAAAAAAAAAGAAATAAAGCTGAGACTGGGTGCGTGCGCGCGTGCTTAGGGAACAATGTGCACCCCTGTGTGTGTAAAACGTGTCTGTTACCCAAAGCAGAAACTCGCAGGGTCGCTTTTGGATTTGGGAGACGTTGGTTTGGCTTGTTGGGCGCGCGCTCATTTGCTAACAGCGGGTGGAGGCGCGTTAAGTTGCAGCAAGTACCGGCTCTTTACCGGAGTGTCCGCGTGTGAATGCGAAAAGCCGAGCGGTGGCTGGGGTCCAGGTGTGTCAGTGCCAGACGTGCGCCCCGCGCGCAGCGTGAGTGCACTCACCGGCCCGCCTGTAGCTGAAAGAAGCACGAGTGTGAAAGTCCGAAGGGTGCCCTTTGGGCTTGCGGCACCGGCTGTCCTTTGTGGGACCGCGCAGGAGCCCCGCCCGCTCCGCAATCAAGAGCTTCAGAGAAGTGGGGTCGGGGTGTGGGCGCGACGCAGGTAGAAACCCGGACACAGGCTGTCCCAGCGCAGCAGCTTGGCAAACAGAATCTTGAAGCACAGGACAGCTGTGTAAACCAGCCCAGCGATGAAGTGGAGGGTCCTGGGTTAGAGTGGAGGATGCTGAGCCGGCATTCCAGGTCTGGGGAGTAGGAGGGAAATGCCACCTTAGCCCCTTCCCCTGTCCTCCCTCCCACTCCCACCCGTCCCAGAGGAGTGAGGCCAGGGTGGCTTTCTCGCCAGACTAGAAGCAGAACAACTTTGCGTGGCGCAGGGTGCCAAGGCGCAGGTGGAGTGGGGGGTGGGGGAGAGCAGAGGATATCTCAGGAGTACCCAAGGTGTCCAAGGAGATCAATCTTCCAAGTTCCTCCCCCTCCCCCTACCAACTTCTTCACAGGGGGCTATTTCAGCTGAGATGCCTTTATAGAACCCCAGCCTGCTGTTTAACTTCCTGGGGGGGTCTAGGCTGCCAGTCCGATGGTGGGGGGGGGAGGGTCCCATACTGGTATAGTAGGAGGGGTTTCGAGATCGGAGTTCAGGCACCAAGAAAGTGAGAGAAGCTCTGGCACCTCACCGTAGGTAACGCCAAACTCCCCGCTGGGCCCCCACTTTCTGGACGTCGAAAGCGCTCCACCCCTCCACGCCCTCCCGCTCTCCAAGCAATGACCTCATTGCAAAAGACAGCCAGAGCGGATGGTTCCCCTCCCTAGAGAACCAGTGCAGGGAGAGCGAGCAATGACGCAATTGGAGCTGGGTAGGTCCTGGCCACTTTGGATTGGCCGCGCGGACTCGTGGGGACCCCCCTCCCACTATCGCTGGAATAAGAGCCCAGAGCTCCGCGGGGAAGACGCCCGCAGCAGGCGTTGTGTCCATCGGGGCGGACCGGCCGCTCGAGCTCTCCAGAAACTCCAGTCTCCAGGTGAGGAACTTCCCACTCTGATTACTCTAGTAACTTGCCTCTGGATTAGTTCATCTGGTTTGCTCCATCTATCTGCCTTTTGCCTCTCGAGGCCGTTGAGGCCCACCTGCAGGCAGGTGCTCCTAGTTCTCTGTCCCGCTCAAGGGAAGGAGGGTGGCTGGGATAGAGCGTTGTTTTCTAATTAGCGCAGGTGGAACTCCGAGCATTCCCTGGGCGTCGCCTGGGCGCTGGAAGCTCCGCCAGCTCAGGTAGGCGGGTCTGCGGCCCCTGCGTTGATGCACCTTGGCGTGCAGGATCCAGCCTGAGTTTGGTCTGGGAGTACCTTGCGCGATCTGTGCCCTGAGAAATCAAGTTTGATTGTCGGGACGGCGGATCCTTGAGACTTCCTATGAGGCGCCGCCAGCCCACGAGCGTCCTGAGACGCTGGCGGGGACCTGGGCTGTGCAGTCAGCCGAACAGGGCAGGGGCTCACCTCCGGAGGCTGGCGACCAGCAGCAACAGCTAAACTGCACTCCAGCACCGGGGGCTGGGGTGCCAGAGCCCAAAGGCACCAGTAACTGGCAGGTTAAAAATTTCCCCGAGTCCAAACTCACTGAGAGGTCAGTGCTCCTTTCCAAGGTACCCTTCCTACTTCCCTCTCCCACGCATTAGCGGGGAGGGGAAGGTGTCCATGGATTTCTCAGTCCCTGAGAAGAGTGGCACAGTAGGAGAACAAATGTGTGTTAGGGTGGGCCCTGCTTGGTCACTGCAGAAGGCAGAAGGGTGTGCATGTATGTGCAGGCACTGGTGTGTGGTTTCTCCCTGATTTTCCACAGAACTCCACCAGCCCCAGGACACCTGTTTCTGCTCTACCACCCCCTTCACTGCCAGTATCTTTTGAAATTCCCAACAGCCCTTCTGGCAAGTTCAGGGAGGCTGGGGGAAGTTGGGTAACTTGACTGAAGCCACAAGGCAGTTGTGACTGAGGCAGCACAGGAACCCATGTCTGTGGGCTCCAGGCCTTGCTGGGTCCCGGCGCAGTGTGTAATGTCTTTCTCTCCTTACAGAGAGGCATCATGGGCTTCTGGAAGTCCTCCCCCTTCTTGGCTTTCAGCATCTTGGTCCTGTGCCAGGCAGGCAGCCTCCAGGCAGCACCATTCAGGTGAGGCAGCCTGAAGCCATAGAACCTTCCCCTTCTACTGCCCCTGGGATCAGGCAGTCCTTTCTTCTGAAGTCACCCCTGGAGTTAAGACGCTTGGTGGACATTGAATTCAGCCCTGCAGAGGCGGTGGGGAGTAGAAGGCACATCCTCAGGGAAAGTCACAGAGACCAGGAAGCCTTGCTGCTTATCCTGGGGAGGAGGCAGGCAGGGGCTCAGAGTCTCTGTTGGGTTTGCTTTCCCTTCCCAGGTCTGCCTTGGAGAGCCTCCCAGACCCCACTGGGCTCAGTGAGAAGGAAGGCCGCCTCCTGCTGGCTGCCCTATTGAAGGCCTACGTGCAGAGGAAGGTAAATGAACTGGAGCAGGAGCCGGAGGAGATGGAGGGCTCCAGGTAAGCCTCCCAACTCTGCCCTGGCATATGCGGAAAGAAGTATCCCAGAGAGGTAGGAACAGCAGCCTCTGGCCAGCAGGAGTCCAGCAGCCTGTGGTTGTTCACCAGGCCATGCAGCGCAGCCATCCTCAGGCTCGCGGAAGACCGGTCCCCGTGGAGCCAAAGAGACTGTGGTTAGACATTAAAAAGGCCCATTCCTGAAAGCTGTTAGGAAATAGAATGGGGAAGCGTAGAACCCCTTACACGGGGCATTGGTCTTGCCCTACTGAGGAGAAATCCCAGCATCGGTTGGCTTGGGACTGGTAAGTGTGAAGTCAGGGGATGGACTTGGTATATCTCAGGATGTTTCAGAAATTGAACCAGTGTGTTCTTTCACACTGACAAGGAGCCTTTATTGCAGGTTGGCAAGGTGAAGCTAAAGGCCTTTGCAGAGGGTAGGGTTGGGTAGGGCACTGTCTGAGGTAGGTCTGGGGTCTTTAGATGTGTAGGCTGTGCAAAGATGCGCACGTTGTCGGGGGGCCACACGCCCTGCCCCTGCTTCTCCTCCCTGCATCCCCTGAGCTTGGAGCACACACCAGCCCCATGCTGACCCTGGCCCTGCTGGCTCAGAGGCATGAGATGCACAAGCAGCTACCCTGCAAATCTCAGTGCAGAGCATGACGACTGACGGTTTGCAGCATGAGGAATGCTACAGAAGGCTACCCCTTCCCCCACCACAGCCCTTCCCCACCCTGCCCTGGCTCAGGAAACCTCTAGGTTCTCCTACGGGTGGATTGAGAGCTGCGCGGCCGCCTGCCCCTCCTGCCTCTGCTCCAACTGCCCCCTCCCTGGCCCAACCTTCTGCATGACTGCCCTCTGGGGCAGACCCTGGGCATGGTATTGTCTGGCATGTCTTTTCCCTGCAGCCTGGACAGCTTCCGAGCTAAGCGGTGCAGTAATCTGAGTACCTGTGTGCTGGGCACATACTCGAAGGACCTCAACAACTTTCATACATTCTCTGGCATCGGCTTCGGGGCTGAAACACCTGGGAAGAGAAGGGACATAGCCAGCGGCTTGGAGAGGGGCAGTTAACCCCACTTTGGGGCTCCCCAGGATGCCAACTGAACTCCTCCCACTCCTTCCTGATTTCCCTTCCTACTCCCATTGATAAACTTAGGACATGCAGGTTTCACTTCGGTAGCTCTTCAAGCTGGTATTGGCAGCTTTGCTTATGCCAGAGAATGCTGGGGATCTCAGGGTGGAGGGAAGAGGGCAGGACTCCTAGACCAGGTTAGAGGTAAGAGCAAGGGAAGATCTGTGAGATCCCAGAAGATTTCAAGGCAGAGTCCTCCCATTTCTGCTTCATCCCTCATGCTTCACCATTGATGAATAAACCTATTTTCTACAAGAATTTGCACTGTGGTGGTCATTACTCTGGTCCCTGTCTGAGGCTTGAGAGTGACCAGAGCCTATGTTCAAAAGTAGATTTAGCCTCAGGGTAGCTGGATACAGGCCTTGGTGAGTGGTCCCTAGGAACCGGCTCCACCATCAAGAACAGGTGTGCTGAGGAGCAGGTAAACACTTCTGGGGGAGGATGCAGCATCCGTGCTCTCTGAGCCCCTTCCAGGTAAGACTTCAAGGGATTTTCATATTCCCACGGAAAGTGGTTTTGTTGGTGTCTGTGGCTGCCGTCTGGCTGCTGGTCACTCCTTGCATGTCTTGGGGTAGGGCTGGGCCTTTGGTGACCCCTTCCTCCTGGTTCTAAAAGGACTCTATGTAAGTGGCAATAACTGTAGGTTTTAGTACGTGTGTCCTGGAGTCTAGCTTAGCACTGGGTTTTTTCTTTTTCTTTTTGTTTAAGTTTTTATTTAAGTTCAGTTAGTTAACGTACAGTGTAACATCAGCTTCCTGCATACCCTATAGTGATTGCACACTTCCGTACCATCGGCACGGGGTGTTTTTCATGAAGGTCTTTGAGCAGGGCTCCTAGCCAAAGCTGCCAGGCCATTTCTCCTAACAGCTTTGATAATTGCATTTAGGAGAAACCCTTATTCTTAAGTGGTATGTCAAGGAGCTGCAATTCTCTTTATGAAGGCCCCATGGGGCAAGCTCTTGCCTCTTGCCTCTCACTGACAGGACTTGTCTTCTTTCTCCATCCTGCAAAATCAGCATCACTGCGCAGAAGAGATCCTGCAACACTGCCACCTGCGTGACCCATCGGCTGGCAGGCTTGCTGAGCAGATCTGGAGCTGTGGTCAAGAACAACTTTGTGCCCACCGATGTGGGCTCTGAAGCCTTTGGCCGTCGCCGCAGGGACCTTCATGCCTGAGCAGCTACTGGACTCCAGGAAGAAGGTGACCACCCTTGTATTGTTGAATGGGAGGGGAAGGAATTTGGAGGTTATGATCCACATTTTGAACCCCACTGGACCTGGTAGGGTGTTCAGATCCCTTCCTTCCAATAACATTCTTCCTTCTGAGTAGTGAGTTTCTTTTGTACCTCAGCCTGAAATCAGAGCACTGGGATAGGCTGCAGACACGCAGTGTCATCTTTCTAAGAGAAAAAATGAAAAACAAAAACAAACAAACAAAAAAAAGCTTGCTGATTGATAGTTGCTTTTTTTTTTTTTTTTTGCTAAAAGCCTATTTATACCTCAGACCCATACTTTGTAAATGCTATTTAAAGAAGCACTCCCGTAAATTTGTTTTCTTTTTAGTAATAATTGTGATTGTTCCCTTCTTGTCCTTCTTATTCTCCAATTTATCTTTCTTATCCTTCTCCACTTCCTCCTCCTTCTTCCTCTTCTTTTTTTATTTTTATTTTTTCCCATCTCAGGTAACCATGAAGCTGAACTCACCACTTCTATTAATTTCTGTTGACAACACTTGGTGAGATGGCCCCATGGAAGATATACATGTTTGCATCCCAATAGATAGTGGAAAAAAAAAAAAAGCACCTTTGTCACTTGAAAGGAATGAAACTGAATGCAAAATAAGCTAATTCCATATGTATTGTGTATTTTTTTTTATATTTGATTCTGTGTGCAGTCAGTGTGATGGCATCTATTATTGGCTTATCTGGTAGCAAATGGGTTCTCTGAGAGCTATCCTGTTGATCATGGTGGCTCTGCTAAACCTTAGGGGGGGCAATAAATCATTGCCTTCATGGCCTCTAGGGACACATGGGAACAGTGATGCTTTGCCTTGTTGTCTAAGAACATGATTGTATACTTTGTTTAAGGAAATCTCAATATTGTACCATTTGTGAACTTCATCAAGATTAAAAACATATTTTGGATACATGTGTTTTGAGACCCTGGTGGTTCATTTCAACTTGTTCCCCAGTGTAATAATAATAATAGTAATTATTGATGTTTTTTGAGTGCTAACTCAAAATAGGCCAGATGATATTCTAAGACAGTGTTTTATACTTATTAATTCATTTAATCTTTATGACAACTCCATGAAGGAGATCCCATTATTATTTCCACTTTGTATCTGAGGAAACAGAGGCCTGGAGAAGTGAAGTCCAAAGTCACATAGATCGTGACAAACTCAGGTGGTGGTTTCCAGAGTCTATGGTTGAAACCACTGTGCTGTATACTTCTCAACAGTGGCTTCTGACATGTGCCAGAGACCCATGCACCATTCTTTGACCTAACGGCCTCACATGATGGATTTTGAAGACAAATGGAAAAAAAAACAAAACAAAACAAAACATACAAACAACCTAGACTTTATATAATAAAATGCATTCCCTCTGCCCCATTACTTGGTGGTACAAGTTAAAAGTTTGTGTCCCTACCCCCCCCAAAAATCATATATTGAAACCTCACCCCCAAAGTGATGGTCTAGGGAGGTGGGGCATTGGGAAGGTGATTAGGTCATAAGGGCCATCCCTTGGTGAATGGGATTTGTGTCCTTTCAAATGAGGATGGAAAGGATTCCCTTGCTCCTTTTGCCATGCAAAGTCACAGTCAGAAGACTGCTCTGAGGGAGGAAAGGGGCCCCCACCAGACACGAAATCTGTGGGTGTCCTGATTTTGGATTTCACAGCCTACAGAACTGAGAAATAAATATTTGTTGCTTAAAAGCCACCCAGTTTGTGGCATTTTGTTATAGCAGTCCCAATGGACTAAGACACTTGGCTTCAACAATGATCCTTTTATGGTCAATGTTGTTACATCTATGCATCATCTCTTACACCCCCCACATGTATTATAACATCAATGTAACCATAAATACTTCCCCATACATGGGAAGGACTTTTTAAACATAATCACTGTCCCATTTAACAACTAATGTAAATTAACAGTAATTTCTTAATTCCTATATCTCATATCCAGTCATGATTCAAATTCAAATTCAAATCCATAAGATAATGTGTATATATAAAATCAGGGCTCAACTTATATCTTCACTCTGTCACGGGTTTATATGTTTTTTGTTTTTTCTGGTTTATATGTTTTAAGGCCCTTTTGATCTAGAGGTTGGCTGTTCCATTGTTTCTTTCCCCCTTGCAATTATTTGTTGGAGAAACTATTTGTCCAATAGGGCTTTCCACACTTTGAAGTTTGATGACTACATTTCTGTGGTGAGGTTTAACATGCTCCTTTATCTGCTTTATTTCTTGAGAATCAGTGAGTGAGGAGAAAGAGAAGTCAGAGGCAAGGTCAGAGAAGTAATGAGAAGGGCAGATCATGTAGGACCTTATAGGGCACAGGAAAGACTTTGGCTTCCTGTCAGCTTCCCATCAGTAAAGCAGAAACCGCATCAGTAATTTTCAATAGAAAGTATAATTTAAGAAACTGACGAAGCAGGTAGTAAAGTTCTGAAAAAGCGAAAGAGAACAAGAGTTAACACAGAGATAGAAAGTGAAGGAGGCGGCTGCCATCCTCAGGGGCTGGGGAACAAAGACAAGAGTTGGGGTGCTGAAAATCTAGAACCTTGGAGAAGGATGCTCAGACCACTAAGAGGGAAGATGGGCTGATGCAGTATCTTTGAAAGGGTGTGACAAAACTGTTCAAGGAGTATGGGAAAACAAAATAAAACTGGAAACGACTTCCCTGCCAGAGTAAACTCTGAAGGTGATGCTGACAGAGACAGAAATCAAAATGGGAAAGAGCAAGTTTCTTTTTCTTCATGCCTTCTTATCTCCTTTAAGTGTTCCCAACTGGCAGACTCTGAGATCCACCTGACGAAGGAAAACACAGCTCTCAGAGTCCCAGCTCCATCACTCTGTTACAGCATATTGTTTTCAATTGACATAGAGAAAGGTCAATTCTTTTTGGTGTATAGTTCTATGAATTTTGACAAGTTGGGCAATCACCACCACAATAAAGATACAAAGACGTTTCATTGTTCTTCAGTAGTCTCCCATGCTTCTCTTTTGCCCCCTTGACCTCAACCCCTGCTAACAACTATTATGTCTCTGTCCATCTAGTGTATTTTTTATATTTACCTTTTAAAATTGAGATATAATTGACACGTAACACTGTATTAGTTCTGTGTGTATGACATAAGGATTTGCTATTTGTAGATAATGTGAAATGATCACCATAATAAGTCTAATCAACATTCTTCACTACACATAGTAATAATTTTTTTCTTGTGATGAGACCTTTTAAGATATACTCTCTTAGCAACTTTCAAATATATAGTAAGGTATTGTTAACTATAGTCCCCATGTGTACATTACATTCTCCAGGACTTACTTACCTTGTAACTGGAAGTTTGTACCTTTGGACCCCCCTTCACCGATTTTGCCCACCACCCACCCCCCGCCTCTGGTGACCACAAATCTGTTCTGTTCCTTTGAGTTTGGTTTTTGTTTCTTGTTTTTTTTTTTTTTTTCTCAATTCCACATATAAGTGAGACGGTCCAGTATTTGTCTTTCTCTATCTGGCTTATTTCACTTAGCATAATGACCTCAAGGTCTACTCATGTTGTAAAAAGTGGCAGGATTTCCTTCTTTTTTATGGTGAATAATCTTCCATTACACCTATATCTATATATTTCTCTCCATATATATAAATGGCATATATATCACATTGTCTTTAACCTTTATCTGTTGATAGTTATTTTTTTTAACACCATATCTTGTGTATTGTAGGTAATGCTACAGTGAACATGCGGATGCAGATATCTTTTTGAGATAATGATTTCATTTCCTTCAGATAAATACCTAGAAATGGAATTGCTGGATCATATGGCAGTTCTATTTTTAATTTTTTGAGGAACCTCCATACTGTTTTCTATTGTGGCTGCACTGATTTCCATTCCCAACAGTCCACAAGGATTCCCTTTTCTCCACATCATTGCCGACATTTATTATTTTGTATCTTTTTGATAATAGTCATTCTAAGGGTTGTGACATAATATCTCGGTGTGATTGTGATTTGCATTTCCCTGATGATTAGTGATGTTGAACACCTTTTCATGTTTCTATCGGCCATTTGTATATCTTCTTTGGAAAATATCTATTCAGATCCTTCTGCCTTCTCCAGAATGTCATATAAATGAAATTAGTATGTAGCTTTGAGTCTTTTACTTAGCATAATGCATTTGAGACTTATCCATGTTGTTGCATGTATGAATAATTTGTTTCCTCTTATTGCTGGACAGAATTACATTGTAGGCATGTACTATAGTTCGATAATTCATTTATCTGTTGAAGGATACTTGGATTGTTTCCAGTTTTTGGCATTTATGAATTCAGCTCCTATAAATTTCTGTGTATAGATTTTTGAGTGAAAATAAGTGTAGTGGGATGAATGGAGCTTCCGCAAAATATATGTCTATGTTCTGATCCTTGGAGTATGTGAATATTTCCTTGTTTGGGAAAGGATCTTTGGTGATGTAATTTAATTAAGAGTCTTAAAATGAGATCATCTTGGATTATTTAAGTAGGTCTTAAATCCAAGGATATGTTTTTATAAGAGATACACAGAGAAAATACACAAAGAGTAGAAGGTGATGTGAAGACAGAAGCAGAGAGTCACAAGCCAAGGAAGCCAAGTTAGCCAGCAACCATTAGAAGCTACAAGTGGCATGGAGTGGATATTCCCCTAGAATCTCTGGAGGCAGTGGAGCCCTGTTGGCCTCTGGAATGGGAGAATAAGTTTCTGCTGTTTTAAGCCACCAAATTTGTAGCAGTTTGTTATGATATCCCCAGGAAACTAATACAGTATTTAAAAAAAATTTTTTAGGTAAATACCTTGGAATGGGATTGCTGTCATTTGGCAAGTATATTTATTTTTTTTCCTTAAAAAGTCTTTTATTTTTATAATTACCTTCTAATCTCTGTCCTCATACAGTTACATGCTTGATAATTGTTACCAAATAATCTACAGATAATACCTTATATTCTGCTTATTATTACATATACTATAGTAAACATAATTATATTGATTAATTAAGCAAAGTAAGAAAAATGAATTATAAAAGCTTGGAAAAATCCAGCCATGATAACAGATTTCAGTAAGTTTAATTCAACCATGATTTTTGTATTGTTTTCCTTTTATAGGTTTATTTTACATAGTTCTGTACTGTTGTATTTTATTTTATTTTTTTAACTGACCTGTTCTATTGTTTTCTTTCTTTCTTTCTTCCTTTCTTTTTAGTTTTATAGCCATTATGTCTGCTCTAATCTTTATTGTTTCCTTCCTTCTGCTGGTTTTGTGGGACTTGGGTTCTTCTTTTTCTAGCTCCTTTCACTGTAAGGTTAGGTTGTTTATTTGAGATTTTTCTTACTTCTTGAGGCACTTATATTACTATAAACTTCCCTTTTAGAACTGCTTTTCCTGCATGCCAGAAGTTTTGGGCCTTGGTGTTTTCATTTTCATTTGTTTCCATGTAATTTTATAAACATATAATATATTTTTATCCCCAGGGGTACAGGTCTGTGAATCGCCAGGTTTACACACTTCACAGCACTCACCATAGCACATACCCTCCCCAATGTCCATAATCCCACCCCCCCTCCCAACCCCCCTCCCCCCATTAACCCTCAGTTTGTTTTGTGAGATTAAGAGTCACTTATGGTTTGTCTCCCTCCCAATCCCATCTTGTTTCATTTACTCTTCTCCTACCACCTTAACCCCCCATGTTGCATCTCCTCTCCCTCATATCAGGGAGATCATATGATAGTTGTCTTTCTCCGATTGACTTATTTCGCTAAGCATGATACCCTCTAGTTCCATCCACGTCGTCGCAAATGGCAAGATTTCATTTCTTTTGATGGCTGCATAGTATTCCATTGTGTATATATACCACATCTTCTTTATCCATTCGTCTGTTGATGGACATCTAGGTTCTTTCCATAGTTTGGCTATTGTAGACATTGCTGCTATAAACATTCGGGTGCACGTGCCCCTTCGGATCACTACGTTTGTATCTTTAGGGTAAATACTCAGCAGTGCAATTGCTGGGTCATAGGGTAGTTCTATTTTCAACATTTTGAGGAACCTCCATGCTGTTTTCCAGAGTGGTTGCACCAGCTTGCATTCCCACCAACAGTGTAGGAGGGTTCCCCTTTCTCCGCATCCTCGCCAGCATCTGTCATTTCCTGACTTGTTAATTTTAGCCATTCTGACTGGTGTGAGGTGTATCTCATTGTGGTTTTGATTTGTATTTCCCTGATGCCGAGTGATGTGGAGCACTTTTTCATGTGTCTGTTGGCCATCTGGATGTCTTCTCTGCCCATTTCTTGATTGGATTATTTGTTCTTTGGGTGTTGAGTTTGCTAAGCTCTTTATAGATTTTGGACACTAGCCCTTTATCTGATATGTCATTTGCAAATATCTTCTCCCATTCTGTCAGTTGTCTTTTGGTTTTGTTAACTGTTTCCTTTGCTGTGCAAAAGCTTTTGATCTTGATAAAATCCCAATAGTTCATTTTTGCCCTCGCTTCCCTTGCCTTTGGCGATGTTCCTAGGAAGATGTTGCTGCGGCTGAGGTCGAAGAGGTTGCTGCCTGTGTTCTCCTCAAGGATTTTGATGGATTCCTTTCTCACACTGAGATCCTTCATCCATTTTGAGTCTATTTTCATGTGTGGTGTAAGGAAATGATCCAATTTCATTTTTCTGCATGTGGCTGTCCAATTTTCCCAACACCATTTGTTGAAGAGGCTGTCTTTTTTCCATTGGATATTCTTTCCTGCTTTGTCGAAGATTAGTTGACCATAGAGTTGAGGGTCTACTTCTGGGCTCTCTATTCTGTTCCATTGATCTATGTGTCTGTTTTTGTGCCAGTAGCATGCTGTCTTGATGATGACAGCTTTGTGATAGAGCTTGAAGTCTGGAATTGTGATGCCACCAACTTTGGCTTTCTTTTTCAATATTGCTTTGGCTATTCGAGGTCTTTTCTGGTTCCATATAAATTTTAGGATTATTTGTTCCATTTCTTTGAAAAAAATGGATGGTACTTTGATAGGAATTGCATTAAATGTGTAGATTGCTTTAGGTAGCATAGACATTTTCACAATGTTTATTCTTCCAATCCAGGAGCATGGAACATTTTTCCATTTCTTTGTGTCTTCCTCAATTTCTTTCATGAGTACTTTATAGTTTTCTGTGTATAGATTCTTAGTCTCTTTGGTTAGATTTATTCCTAGGTATCTTATAGTTTTGGGTGCAATTGTAAATGGGATTGACTCCTTAATTTCTCTTTCTTCTGTCTTGTTGTTGGTGTAGAGAAATGCAACTGATTTCTGTGCATTGATTTTATATCCTGACACTTTACTGAATTCCTGTACAAGTTCTAGCAGTTTTGGAGTGGAGTCTTTTGGGTTTTCCACATATAGTATCATATCATCTGCGAAGAGTGATAGTTTGACTTCTTCTTTGCCGATTTGGATGCCTTTAATTTCCTTTTGTTGTCTGATTGCTGAGGCTAGGACTTCTAGTACTATGTTGAATAGCAGTGGTGATAATGGACATCCCTGCCGTGTTCCTGACCTTAGCGGAAAAGCTTTCAGTTTTTCTCCATTGAGAATATTTGCGGTGGGTTTTTCATAGATGGCTTTGATAATATTGAGGTATGTGCCCTCTATCCCTACACTTTGAAGAGTTTTGATCAGGAAGGGATGCTGTACTTTGTCAAATGCTTTTTCAGCATCTATGGAGAGCATCATATGGTTCTTGTTCTTTCTTTTATTAATGTGTTGTATCACATTGATTGATTTGCGGATGTTGAACCAACCTTGCAGCCCTGGAATAAATCCCACTTGGTCGTGGTGAATAATCCTTTTAATGTACTGTTGAATCCTATTGGCTAGTATTTTGGCGAGAATTTTTGCATCTGTGTTCATCAAGGATATTGGTCTGTAGTTCTCTTTTTTGATGGGATCCTTGTCTGGTTTTGGGATCAAGGTGATGCTGGCCTCATAAAATGAGTTTGGAAGTTTTCCTTCCATTTCTATTTTTTGGAACAGTTTCAGGAGAATAGGAATTAGTTCTTCTTTAAATGTTTGGTAGAATTCCCCCGGGAAGCCGTCTGGCCCTGGGCTTTTGTTTGTTTGGAGATTTTTGATGACTGTTTCAATCTCCTTACTGGTTATGGGTCTGTTCAGGCTTTCTATTTCTTCCTGGTTCAGTTGTGGTAGTTTATATGTCTCTAGGAATGCATCCATTTCTTCCAGATTGTCCAATTTGTTGGCGTAGAGTTGCTCATAGTATGTTCTTATACTTGTCTGTATTTCTTTGGTGTTAGTTGTGATCTCTCCTCTTTCATTCATGATTTTATTTATTTGGGTCCTTTCTCTTTTCTTTTTGATAAGTCTGGCCAGGGGTTTATCGATCTTATTAATTCTTTCAAAGAACCAGCTCCTAGTTTCATTGATTTGTTCTATTGTTTTTTTGGTTTCTATTTCATTGATTTCTGCTCTGATCTTTATGATTTCTCTTCTCCTGCTGGGTTTAGGGTTTCTTTCTTGTTCTTTCTCTAGCTCTTTTAGGTGTAGGGTTAGGTTGTGTACCTGAGACCTTTCTTGTTTCTTGAGAAAGGCTTGTACTGCTATATATTTTCCTCTCAGGACTGCCTTTGTTGTGTCCCACAGATTTTGAACCGTTGTGTTTTCATTATCATTTGTTTCCATGAATTTTTTCAACTCTTCTTTAATTTCCTGGTTGACCCATTCATTCTTTAGAAGGATGCTGTTTAGTCTCCATGTATTTGGGTTCTTTCCAAATTTCCTCTTGTGATTGAGTTCTAGCTTCAGACCATTGTGGTCTGAAAATATGCAGGGAATGATTCCAATCTTTTGATAACGGTTGAGACCTGATTTAGGACCGAGAATGTGATCTATTCTGGAGAATGTTCCATGTGCACTAGAGAAGAATGTGTATTCTGTTGCTTTGGGATGAAATGTTCTGAATATATCTGTGATGTCCATCTGGTCCAGTGTGTCATTTAAGGCCTTGATTTCCTTGTTGATCTTTTGCTTGGATGATCTGTCCATTTCAGTGACGGGAGTGTTAAAGTCCCCTACTATGACTGTATTATTGTCGATGTGTTGCTTTGATTTTGTTATTAATTGGTTTATATAGTTGGCTGCTCCCATGTTAGGGGCATAGATATTTAAAATTGTTAGATCTTCTTCTTGGACAGTTCCTTTGAGTATGATATAGTGTCCTTCCTCATCTCTTATTATAGTCTTTGGCTTAAAATCTAATTGATCTGATATAAGGATTGCCACTCCTGCTTTTTTCTGATGTCCATTACCACGGTAAATTGTTTTCCACCCCCTCACTTTAAATCTGGAGGTGTCTTCAGGTTTAAGATGAGTTTCTTGTAGGCAACATATAGATGGGTTTTGTTTTTTTATCCATTCTGACACCCTGTGTCTTTTGATTGGGGCATTTAGCCCATTAACATTCAGGGTAAGTATTGAGAGATATGAATTTAGTGCCATTGTATTGCCTGTAAGGTGACTGTTATTGTATATTGTCTCTGTTTCTTTCTGATCTACTACTTTTAGGGTCTCTCTTTGCTTAGAGGACCCCTTTCAATATTTCCTGTAGAGCTGGTTTGGTATTTGCAAATTCTTTCAGTTTTTGTTTGTCCTGGAAGCTTTTAATCTCTCCTTCTATTTTCAATGATAGCCTAGCTGGATATAGTATTCTTGGCTGCATGGTTTTCTCGTTTAGTACTCTGAATATATCATGCCAGCTCTTTCTGGCCTGCCAGGTCTCTGTGGATAAGTCTGCTGCCAATCTAATATTTTTACCATTGTACGTTACAGACTTCTTTTCCCGGGCTGCTTTCAGGATCTTCTCTTTGTCACTAAGACTTGTAAATTTTACTATTAGGTGACGGGGTGTGGACCTATTCTTATTGATTTTGAGGGGGGTTCTCTGCACCTCCTGGATTTTGATGCTTGTTCCCTTTGCCATATTGGGGAAATTCTCTCCAATAATTCTCTCCAATATACCTTCTGCTCCCCTCTCTGTTTCCTCTTCTTCTGGAATCCCAATTATTCTAATGTTGTTTCGTCTTATGGTGTCACTTATCTCTCAAATTCTCCCCTCGTGGTCCAGTAGCTGTTTGTCTCTCTTTTGCTCAGCTTCTTTATTCTCTGTCATTTGGTCTTCTATATCGCTAATTCTTTCTTCTGCCTCATTTATCCTAGCAGTGAGAGCCTCCATTTTTGATTGCACCTCATTAATAGCTTTTTTGATTTCAACTTGGTTCGATTTTAGTTCTTTTATTTCTCCAGAAAGGGCTTTTATATCTCCCGAGAGGGTTTCTCTAATATCTTCCATGCCTTTTTCGAGCCCGGCTAGAACCTTGAGAATCGTCATTCTGAACTCTAGATCTGACATATTACCAATGTCTGTATTGATTAGGTCCCTAGCCTTTGGTACTGCCTCTTGTTCTTTTTTTTGTGGTGAATTTTTCCGCCTTGTCATTTTGTCCAGATAAGAGTAGATGAAGGAGCAAGTAAAATACTAAAAGGGCGGCAACAACCCCAGGAAAATATGCTTTAGCCAAATCAGAAGAGATCCCAAATCGTGATGGGGGAGAAAGGGGATAAAAAGAGGTTCAGAAAGAAGAAAAAAAAAAAAAAGAAAGAAAAAAAAAAATAAAAAAAAAAAAACAAAAATATATATATATATATATATATATATATATATATATATTAGATAAACTAGTTAAAAAACGTTAAAAAAGAAAAGGGTAAAAGTTAAAAAAATTTAGCAGAAGAAGAAAAATAAATTGAAAAAGAAAAAAAAATTAAATTAACTGCAAGGCTAAAGAATCATGGGGAGAAAGCCATGAGTTCCGGGCTTTGCTTTCTCCTCCTTTGGAATTCCGCTGCTCTCCTTGGTATTGAAACTGCACTCCTTGGTAGGCGAACTTGGTCCTGGCTGGGCTTCTTGTTGATCTTCTGGGGGAGGGGCCTGTTGTAGTGATTCTCAAGTGTCTTTGCCCCGGGTGGAGTTGCACCGCCCTTACCAGGGGCCGGGCTGAGTAATCCGCTCGGGTTTGCTTTCAGGAGCTTTTGTTCCCTGAGCGCTTTCCGTAGAGTCCGGAGGGCGGGAATGAAGATGGCGGCCTCCCGGTCTCCGGCCGGAGGAGCCGAGAGCCCGGGGCCCCACTCCTCAGTGCGCCCTCAGAGAACAGCGCCGATTTACTCCCGTCACCCTGCCTCCGGCCGCGCTCCGAGCTGACCGAGCCTGCGACCGGTTCAAGGTAACCCCGAGCTGAGAGCTCACTCCTCGGCTCTGTCTCTGTAGCCGGCTTCCCTGTTCTAATACCTGTAAGCTCTGCGACACTCAGACACCCCCGATCCTTCTGTGACCCTGCGGGACCTGAGGCCACGCTGACCCTGCGTGGGCTTCACCCCGGTTAAGCCTCTGGAGCGATGTCCCTCAGCGGAACAGACTTTTAAAAGTCCCGATTTTGTGCTCCGTTGCTCCGCCGCTTGCCGGGAGCCGGCCCCTCCCCCCGCGGTCTATCTTCCCGTCGCTTTGGATTCACTTCTCCGCCCGTCCTACCTTTCAGAAAGTGGTTGATTTTCTGTTTCTAGAGTTGCTGTTCTTCTTCTCTTCGATCTCCCGTTGGATTTGTAGGTGTTTGCAATCTTTAGATAAGCTATCTAGCTGATCTCCCGCTACCTGAAGTAGTCTCAGCCTGCTACTTCTCCGCCATCTTGACTCCTCCCCCCCTTTTTTTTGTTTCCATGTAATTTTAAAAATTTCTTCTTTAATCTCTTGGTTAGCCCATTCATTCTTTAATAACATGTTATTGTAACCTCCATGTGCTCATTCCAGATTTCTTCTTGTGGTAGATTTCTAGTTTCATAGAAAATATGCATGATAGGACTTTGATCTTTTTTAATTTGTTGAGACTTGTTTTGTGGCCTAATATGTGATCAATTCTGGACAACGTTCCATGTGCACTTGAAAAGAATATGTATTCTGCTGTTTTAGGATGGAATATTCTGAAAATATCTGTTAAATCCATTTGGTCCAGTGTGTCATTCAAAGCCACTCTTTCCTTGTTGATTTGCTGTTTGGGTGATCTGTCCATTGATGTAAATGAGCTCTTACAGTTCCCTACTAATATTGTATTACTGTTAATGAGTTCCTTTATGTTTGTTATTACTTGTTTTATGTATTTGGTGCTCCCATGTTGGGTGCATACATATTTACAATTGATATATTTTCTTTGAGATTGTCCCTTTTATGACTATATAGTATCCTTCTTTGCCTCTTGTTACCATCTGTGTTTTAAAGTCTATTTTGTCCAATATAAATATTGCTACTGTCTTTCTTTTGACATTCGTTTGCATGATAAATGTTTCTTCATCCCCTCACTTTCAATCTGCAGGTGTCTTTAGGTCTGAGATGAGTCTCTTGTAGACAGCATATAGATGGTTCTTTTTTTTTTCTTTTTCTTTTTTTTTTTTTTAGAGAGAGTTGGATGGGTGGGGAGGGGCAAAGGAGAGTAAGAAAGAGAATCTTAAGCAGGCTCTATGTCTAGAGCAGAGCCTGATGTGGGGCTTGATCTCACAATCCCAAAATCATGACCTGAGCTGAAATCAAAAGTCATACACTAACCAACTGAGCAACCTAGTTGCCCCAGTGGGTCTTGTTTTTTTTATTCAATCTGTCACCCTATGTCCCCTTGATTGGAGTGTTTAGTCCTTTTGCATTCAAAGTAATTATTTATAGATATGTATTTATTGTCACTTTGTTACTTGTTTTGTGTTTGTTTTTGTAATGAGCTAAACTTTAGATTTTTTTTTTTAAAGATTTTATTTATTTATTTGTCAGAGAGAGAGAGAGCGAGCACAGGCAGACAGAGTGGCAGGCAGAGGCAGAGGGAGAAGCAGGCTCCCCACAGAACAAGGAGCCCGATGCGGGACTCGATCCCAGGACGCTGGGATCATGACCTGAGCCTAAGGCAGCTGCTTAAACAACTGAGCCACCGAGGTGTCCCAACTTTAGATTTTCAATTGGACACTTGACGTGTTCAATTTGAGAAATTAGAAAAGAAAAATGGAGAAAAGCTAAAGAACATGAAAAGGAGAAGATAAAACAGAAATTAACTATGAGATGAGGATTAAATAAAGAAGATCAACAAAGCCAAAAGTTTGTTCTTTGAAAAGACAGATGGAATTGACAAATAGTGAGGTTGAGCAGGAAAAAAAGAGAGCAGACACAAATAATACCAAGAATAAAAAGGAGAACATGCCTATAGATAGAGCAGAGATGAAATTATAGTAAAAGAATATCACAACTATCTTTATGCCCCAAATTTTTATAATATAGATGAAATGGACAAATTCCTAGAAAATCTGAAAGTATTAAAACTCACTTGGGTGGGAGTGGAAATCCTGAATATGTTTATAACTATAATCTATTGAATCAGTTTTGTAAAATCTTATCACAACAGCAGCATAGACTTGCTGAAGTTATGATGAATTCTCTCAAATATTCAAGGCATCAATTCCACTTATATACAGAATTTTCCCAAAAATAGAAAAAGAAGAAATATTGCTTAACTCGTTTTAGAAGGCCAGTGTGACAAAGATAATAAGAGCAGAAAATAAGTTCATGAGAAAGAAAAAATTCAATTCAATCTCACTCATGTACATAGATGCAAATATCCTAACCAGAACTATAACAAACAAAAATAACAGTTTACCTAAAACAATGCATCATGACCAATAATTGCTTGCTTCCCAAACGTAAGAGTGATTTGACATTTGAAAATCCATTAATCCATAAAAAATTAATAAATTTAGTAATATTATGATTAGCTCAGTAGATAAAATGATCTGAGAAAACCTCAGAGTAATCAGGGAATGGAAAGGAACATTATTTTCTTTTTAAAGATTTATTTATTTACTTGAGAGAGAGAGAGACAGGGGAACGGCAGAGGGAGAGAGAATTTCAAACAGACTGCCCACTGAGCATGGAGCCTTATGGGAGGTTTGATTCCAGGATCCTGAAATCATGACCTGAGCGAAAATCAAGAGTCATGCCCAACCAACTGAGCCACCCAGGTACCCAGAAAGGAACGTTTTTAACCTGATTATAGATACTACCAAAAATCTGCAACAATTATCAATCTTAGTGAATAACATTAAAAACAATCCCTTTAAAATCAGGTAAAAAGTTAAGAAGCCAACTATCACTGATTCTATGTAGCAATTTACAATGGATTCTAGCTAATTCACTTAAACAAGAAAGATAAAAGAAGTTTTAAAATGGGGGAGAAGTTTTCATAATTTTATATGTTGAATCCCCCAAACAATACAGAAATAAAATTATTAGAGTTGATAAAAATATTTGGAAAATGGCTGGCCATGAGATTAGTAAACCTTAAATAGACTGACTTATAGTAAATGTTTTGAAAATATGGTAAACAAGAGATACCAATGACAATAGCAAAGTGTATACGTGTGTATACACACACACACACACACACACACACATATATATGTATAATCTAGGAATAAATTAAACAAAATATGTGCTGAGAAACCATCAGACTTTATTGAGAGATGCTAAAATAAAAAAGCAAAATAGTAGAAGAAACATGCTATGTGCATAGCTGAAAAAACTCAGTATCTTAAAGGTGTCAAATATCTCATAATTAAATTCAAAGCAAATTCGAGAAATACTAGGGTTTTCCTTAGAATCTGGCAAGTTGATTTTAAAGTTATATAGAAAAGAAAATGGTTAAGAACAGGCAAATGTTCCTGAAAAAAATAATATTTTTTGAGGATTGCTTGCCTTATAAACCTATATCAACTAAAACAAAGTGGTATTGATCTAGCAATTACCCAATGGGAAATCATCAAGATCCCAGAAATAGATTCACACATATGTAAAATTTTGCCAGAGGAACTACCCAGTAAATGAGTTTGGGCAATTGGTTACACCTTTGGGGGAGAAAATGAACTTGAATCCTATCTTGAACCTTGAAAAATACCGATTCAAGATGGGTTGGGATTCTACTGTGAAATGAAAATACTTAGAACATTTAGAAGAAAATATAAGGGAAGTCTTTCTGACCTCAGAGTAAAGAAGTCATCTTAACCTCAACAGTGCTAACCATAGAAGAAAAGTCAATAAATTAAAAAACTCCTATTTTTTTTAAAAAGATGCAATAAAGTGAAAAAACAATTGGCAAACTAGTAGAGGTATTTGTAACACATATGATCAATAAAAGATAGCGTTGTATCATATAAATATAGGAGGTATACATCTATCTATCTATCTATCTATCTATCAATCATCTATCTGCCTACCTACTTTCCTGCCACCCATCATATGTAGTGGACATGAGAGAAATAGGCCTTCTCTTATAAAGTAAAAGTATCTTCAAGCAATGAAAAAATAATCTTCTGAACTGGGTATGGGAGGCTTATTTCTGAGGAATAAGAGCCTCAGTAGAAGAGTAATGACTTTAAATATTTGAAATCCCCCTGAATCTATCGAAATACCTCCTTCCAGAAATCTCAGGATCATCCTCATTCCTGATTAATGTCTTAATTTCATATAGGACACCTGGTGATCATACGATATAATTCCATAAAGGCAGGTTCAAACTTCAAGTTTGGATTTTGGTCATTTTGGTCCTACAACTGGTGAGAAATTTCTTCAACACTATCATAGAAAGCCCAAAGTCCTTGAGTTTCAGTTCACACCTTGAGTTTGAGAATTTGGGGATTGTAGGGACATAAGTATCCACCTCCACCCTGAGATCCTTGGATTACCCATATCCTGCATTTAATGGGAACTTGGTTCCAGGTAACCAATTTTTTACTGAGTGTCATAGTTGCTGGATTTCCATTCTGGAATGTGAATGGGCTTTTATGCTATTTACCTATTTCAGCTAAATAAATCTCCTAAATTTCCTAAATTTAAATATTCTAAGTTTAAATATCCTAAATTTAAATATCCTAAACTTAAACTTAGGATTTAGGATATTTAAATATCCTAAATTTCCTTTTTCTGAACATTTCCCTAAGTATCTGTCTCCTGCATTCCACTCATGGCATCAATCTGTGTGTCAGTAAAAGTTCTTGGCTGGAAGCAATAACATTGGACTTGGGTACTGTCATGTGGGAAAGCAATCTTTTTGGAAGAATATAGGAACCTCACTGAATTCCTGAATCCGTAGAATGTGGGGATGGCTTAGCTGAGTGAGTGGTTCTGGCTCAGGGTCTCTCTTGAGATTGCAGTTAAGATGTCAGTCAGAGCTGCAGTGTCCAAAGACTTAAATGGAGGATCTTCTCTAACCTCACTCATGTGACTGTTGACAGGAGGTTTCAGTTTCTTGTCATGCTGCCCTCTTCATAACGTTGTTCATGTCATGGTTTATGCCAGAGCAATTGATTGAAGGAGGAAAATGGCTGGGTTGGGGGAGAGAATGAGAGTGCAAGATGGAAGCTGCAGAGTCTTTCATATCTGAATTATTTCTGTTATATTCTGCTCATCACACAGACCAACCCTAGTACAATGTGGGGGAAATTACACAAAGGTGTGAATACTAGGGGAAGGGATCATTGGGGGCTGTCTTTGAGGCTTCCTACTGCAATGGAAGTGGAGGACAAAGCTAGGAAACAGGAAGAAAATAGGGATGGTCTTGAAAGCCAGCCAGTAAAACTTCAGAAAATGGCACAGTGGGAACAGAGATCTTTACATTATTGCCACTGTGATGAATATAACCTTCAGTCATTCTGCACTGTTGGTCACTCATTCAGGATTTAGAATCCTGAGAGATTTTTGAGATCACTGCATGTGCTTGCATCCCCACTGTGATGGGTTAAGGAGACATTCAGCTTCTGTTGGGAGAAGCAAGAACCACCTTCCACCAAGACTACACCCAATGAGGAATTCTTCAGATGGGAGGTCAGGGTGCTAATATGAAAGAAAGGTTTAAAGCTAGATGTCTCACTGCCTCCTCAAAAAAGACACTAGACACCTTAGTCAATAGACAATATTCTATATAGTCATATAGAGTTGAGGACTCCTTCGTGGCTAACACAATCTATAGCTCTTATTGACCTCTGCTGGTAATTAGATGCGGTAGTCATTGAAATTTGAATACAAGGTAATGCAAATGTAGCAAGTGTCTTTCAGAGTTTGTTTTGGAGAAGAATAATCCTTTCTAAATAATAGCATCCATTCATCTGATGATTCTTCAGTTGCCTCAAATCTGAGCCTCTAGAAAAAGAGTAGAAGTCATTCTACTTTAATCTATTGCAGACAAAGAGACAAAATTTCCAATATTTGGTATGTCTTGTGTTAGGGAATGATATTCTGCTTGTATAACCTTTCATTCTTATTCAATGAATATTGTGTTTGGAGCTCACCTGTAGGGATATAACAGTAAAGGATAAAACCAGAGCCCTTCTATTAGAGATAAGGTCTTTCCTATAGAGTAAGCTTATTCCTTGTTCCAGTTATCTAGGGAAGCAGGCCTGCTTCTCCAATAAAACTAATACTAGGGAGAAGTGTCCCAAGTAACTGGAAGGGAATTGATCTCATCTTTGGCCTTGATTTCAGAAAAGGGATGTTAGGATGGCTAGAAGGAGGTTCGCTGATGCTGGGTGTTAAGATGACACTGACCACAAGGAGGCAGGCTGGGAATTGAGAAGGCAGGACCCCAGGAAGGTGGCCAACCTTTTGAAGCTAGTTGATGGTAGTCTTTCTGGGATGGAAGTGAATTGTTAAAGGCCTTTGAGCCCTAGGAATGAACTCCTTGTGGTAATCCCAGCCTTTGACAATAAAGCTAGACTTATTATTCCCCCAGCTTTTATTTACCTGTTGTTCTCCATCTGGGTTCAAAAAAATCTGTGAAAGTTCTGGGCAGACTCAGCTGGGTACCTTAGAAGAAGAGCCTGTGTTCTGCATGAGCTGGAGAAATCATATATATGTAAAGCCACAGTCCACTTTCTCTTGACTGTTGGGGTTATTTGCTTTGGGAATGCAGAATGAGGAAGTAAAACTTAGAAGCATGAACATATACCATATCTCTCTATGTACCACTGAGGTCATACCTGGAACATCACCCCATCCGTGTAGGACTTCACGAGCCAGACTGTGTTCAAGTTCTGGTCCCTGCTCTTGCTGCCTTCTTGAGACCCCAAACCTGAGCTGATATTGACTGGAGCAAAGATCTGGACATTTTGTCACTAAGATCCCAGAATAATGAGCTAAAGGCCTAAAAACTTTTCAAGGACCCATGACAATGCTCAAGTTTCCGAAGTTAAGTGATTGGCTCCAAAATATGAAAACTGTGAAACATTGAAAAAATGTTTATTTAAATATCTACATGTCCATTGGTCTACTCCAACTCGACTCTTGTGTAGTTGTATATAAACTATATTTAATGTTAGGTACAGGTGCATTTTAATATAATGTAGGGTGAGGATGTCAACAATAGAAGTGTAGGGGCCTGGCAACATCTTAAAATACCTTGTCTCCCCCAGTCCCTTCCTCGGAGTGCAAAGCAGCCCCTTCTCCACCAGAGGGCGCACAAAGCAGGCACTTAAATTTGTTTTGCCAGGACCCCTTCCGCCCAGTCTGTCCAGCAGGTCTCTCAGGTTGACCTCTCATTCTTCCCTCTCTGAGCCTTGGTTTTTCTGGTCTATAAGTTTGGGATAATGACGACTTCCTCAACATCCTTTCGGAGGCACTCAGGATTCTGGGGTAGATGGTAGTCCTTTAGGGAAGAGAGAGACTAGAAATTTCTCCTTGTCTGGAGACCTGGTCTGAGATGCCCAGGGACTAGGAAAAGGGCAGCTATAGTGAGACTTGTTTGGTTACCTTCCATGTCCCTCAAAAGACACAGGCTGGGACAGAGACGAAGGAGTAGTGGGAGTAGGGGGCACCAAGGACATGAACTTGGCATCATGCATTCTGACACAGGACTGGTCTTTCTCCTGAGTCTCTTTTCTAAGATTTATTATTTCAAAATGCTGTCTGAGCTCAGAGGAGGCATAAATATCTCCTGTCTGGAGTTGGGGGGTTGGGTGAAGGCAAAATTAGGTTTTATGGAAGCTTTATGGAGGAGTTAGTCTTGAACTCAATGCAGAAGGGTTGGCAGGGTTTTTTTTTTTTTTATTAAAAAGGTTTTTTAATTAAAAAAATTACTGAGAGGAGCCTGAGGAGACATGACAACTAAATGTAATGAGTTATCCTGGATGGGATCCTAGAATAGGAGACATTCGGTAAAATCTAAGGAAATTTGAGAAATATGGGATTTAGTTAATAATAATGTATCCACAGTGGCTCATTAAGTGTAACAAATATGCCATACCAATGTAAGCTGTTAATAATAGAGGAAGCCAGCTACATGATGAATGGGAAGTGTCTATACTGTCTTTGAAAATTTTTCTAGAAATCTAAAACTGTTTTAAAATTAAAGGTTTATTTTTAAAAATTCAATAACTTCTTTTTGTAATTACTAAATGAAAATAACAGAAAATTTAGAAAATACAAGAAAGCAAAAAAAAAATGAAGAGGATGGACTGTGTTTGTTATTTATCTTATATGGCAGAGAAATCCACTGTTAAGTCTGGTATATAGTCTTTCTTTTATATTCTGTGTACATACTTCTTTGAAACCTGTCTTTTTCAATGTATATCTTTCTATATCATTCAATATTCTTGTATTATTCTGTATGTTTATTTCACATTCCATTGAAGAAATGTGCCAGGGTCTATTTAATCAATCCCTTGTGTACATAATGTATATTGTGTATTTTTACTTTTAGAGAGATTTTTATTATTGTAAAAAATGCTGTAATAGGGGCGCCTGGGTGCCTCAGTGGGTTAAAGCCTCTGCCTTCGGCTCAGGTCGTGGTCCCGGGGTCCTGGGATCGAGCCCCGCATCAGGCTCTCTCAGCAAGAAGCCTGCTTCCTCCTCTCTCTGCCTGCCTCTTCCTCTCTCTGCCTGCCTCTCTGCCTACTTGTAATCTCTGTCTGTCAAATAAATAAAAATCTTTTTAAAAATGCTGTAATAATCAGCTTTAGAGCTTTGTAAAATATGCCTATTTCCTTAGAGGGAGTGTACATGGACACAACCTGGAATCATCTTAATCCAATTTTAATCTAATTGATATAATTATTTTTTATCTTTTCTGAAGTGAGATTGTAGAGTCAAAGAGTAAATGCATATCTAACTTTGCTAGATACAGGCATTATACCATATTGCATTCCGCCAGCATTGTGTGAGAGTTCTTGTGTTTCCCAGTCTCGCCACCTGGATATGTTGTCAAATTTCTGGATGACTTAACACAGGGAGAGATAGAGTGACATAAAAAAACAGACATAGAAGCTAAAATACAGGAGGAACAAACAGGAAGAGATGAGGACACACTTCTAACAATCGGAACTAACGATAGCATAGGCTTCTTTGTAAGTGGTAGGCTCCCTGTCACTGGAGGTATTCAAGGAGAGGCCAGATGACCATTCAATAGAATTTGGTGCAGAAGATGTCTGGTACTTGGCATCAGGACTGAGGACCTTCAGTGCCTGGAGAAAAACACACAGCTGTATTCATTGATTGCCTCATTTTAGATCCGTGAATCCATGAGCCTGAGCCTTAATTGGTTTTGTTTTGTTTTGTTTAACTGCCAGGAAATCATATGTCTTTAGTCCATTCACTCTCCCATATACTTCTAGATCATTATTTCACACCTTCTCCTCAAAATCCCAATATCTCCTCCAGCCCCTGACCTTGCTTCCTACTTCATTGAGAAAATGACATCAATCAGAAGAGACCCTTCAAAGACTCCACCAAAAGTGCTGTACACTGGTATCTGATTCCTGGTCCTCTTCTCCCACTAGTTGCCATAGATGAACTTTCACTGCACCTAACTAGAGCCATTTCTTCCATTTGTGCAGTAGATCCCATTCCCTTCCCATGACTCAAGGGCATCGCTCCAGTTACTCTCCATCTCGCTCTCATTCTCTCCTACACCCCTCCCTCCCACCCTTGTTTACTTTGCTCCACTTCCCTAGTCTTTTGTTCTTGCTCAAATATTAGATTCATACTTGTCTTAGAGTCTTTGCTTGGACTGTTTTCCTTTTCTTGGAAAGCTCTTCTCCCAGATAACCAGCTGAGTAGTAACACATAAACCCCTTACCTCTATTTACATTGATTGGATTTAAAAAAGAGTCTAACTGCGGGTTCTTCACAAAAAATATCAAAATGTAGGAATATAAAATGGGCAAAGGAAAGAATGCAATTCACCATAAAAAGAGTAATCAAAATAATGGTAATCTAGCTTTATTAATTTTGAATAAAATTGACTTTAAATCAAAAACATCACAGAGATAATGAGGCCCTTATAATAATAAAACCTAACATTTTCTGACAGGTTGTAAGAATTCTAAACGTATATGCTCCTAATAACATAACCTCAGAATGTATAAAGTAGAAATCCACAATTATGGTGAGACATTTTGATACACCTCTCTTATTAATTAACTCCTAGTATGGGAGTGCTTTATTTATGTTTCTTTCCCCACTCTTATACTGTGAAGCATCCCAAGGTCAGAGACTGCCTTGATCACTTGCATCCCAAGTGATGTGCATAGTTCCAGGCACAGGGCTAGTCTTCATTCATTGCTTGCTGGACTAAATATCTAGCAATAGTGAGATCATTATGTTCTGAAATGGCACATTCTTTCTTTTGGAATGTTCTTTGTCTTAGAAGGGTCTTAGTCTTCTGGACTAAAACCTGTCCTCTCCCCTCTTTCCAGCTTTTCTAATGGGACTTGGGCATGGATGGGTTCTGGAGAATTTCCCTCCAGGACAAATGGGTGTGTCTGAGGTCAGACTCTTTATTTTTTAAATTAAATTCATTTTTTTTAAAATAATGTAACAGACACATACTTTCCATTTTACTTTAAATCCTAAGAAAGTTCATCATTTGAGGGGCACCTGGGTGGCTCAGTGGGTTAAAGCCTCTGCCTTCAGCTCGGGTCATGGTCCCAGGGTCCTGGGATTGAGCCCCGCATCAGGCTCTCTGCTCAGCGGGGAGCCTGCTTCCTCCCTTCTCTCTCTCTGCCTGCCTCTCTGCCTACTTGTGATCTCTGTCTGTCAAATAAATAAATAAAATCTTTAAAAATAATAAAAAATTTAAAAAAAAGTTTATCATTTGAAATATGTACTTTGGGGGGGAGTATGGAGTTGCATATTTAAAATATTTTCTTGTAGAACTAGACAGAATGACCTGGGTTTATAACCAAACCCAAGTTCATCTCCCTAATGCACAAAAACATAATCACTGGGGCACCTGGGTGGCTCAGTGGGTTAAAGCCTCTGCTTTTGGCTCAGGCCATGATCCCAGGGTGCTGGGATCAAGCCCCACATCGGGCTCTCTGCTCGGCGGAGAGCCCGCTTCCTCCTCTCTCTCTCTCTCTGCCTGCCTCTCTGCTTACTTGTGATCTCTATCTGTCAAATAAATAAATAAAATCTAAAAAAAAAAAACAAACATAATCACTGAGGCATCAAGGACGCAACAAAGAAAGGGTTTATTTGATTGGCAGCCAAATGAGATGGGAGTGCAATCCTCAAATCTGCTTCTTCCTGGGAGAGTCGGGGAAATTTACAGGCAAATGAAAAGGTCTAGGTAAAAAGTTGCAGCTGAGCTTGTTAGTCTGAAACTGTGATCAGTTAGTCCCATTAACCCTTTGGTTGCTGGTTTCAGTCTCCACTGTCCTTTGATCATTCCTCATTCTTGAGGGAATTGGGATGATGACCATTCTAGTTACTTCTTGTTGAGATGGGGTGAAGATTGCAGTCAGAGGAATGGAAAATGTCTGTATGACTTTAGAAATATTCTTAGCTCCAGGATGAAACCCAACATTCTGCATGACCAAGATTTTTGTATGTTGGTCATTAGTTTTTCTACTATTTTTTATCTAGGGCCTTAGTGGGGATTTGTTGTAACCAAATAAGGTGTGTTTGAGGCCAGACCTTTTAAACCAAAGGTGGGTATTAATTGCAGGAAATTTCAAGTAGATCCATTGGGGTTTTTTTTCCCCTACAAAGTCCTAGGCAGGGTATGGTTTCTATTAGAAGGGTTCTTTCTAGCTAATTATCCATTCATTCTCAATAATGTATCTGGAGGTTGGCATTAAGGCTTTTCAATTATTCAAATTGTCCAAGTTTTCATTTACTGGTGAAATCGTTCTGGAAGGTCTTGTGGCAGCTGTTGCTTGTGCTTGATCCATAGCTAAAGTTCTTGCCTCTGTCTTTGGCAAGCTCTTAGCCAAAAGCTGTAAATCTGGGTCTATCAAGACCATTATGGCAATTTAGTGGCTTCCTGGACAGTTTAGTGCTTCTATAGAGAGATTTAAATGAGAGGGAAGATGTGGAGATTGAGAGCATTTGTAGATCATGGTTATTTTCTGGGTCTGGTTATTTTCCATTTGCACTGTGCACCCTCCCCCACAGCTTCTCCAACTTTTCTTGCTCTGTGTCCTGAGGAGCTGGTCCTCAGATCATCCCACCAGGCCTCTCTGGTTGAAATCTGTCAATGGAGGCACTGGCTGGAGATCAGAAGAAGGAGAAGAGGGAGGTTAGGGAATTCCTTCCTTGCTTGTTGCTATGGTTTTGAGATGATCTCTTTCATGGATGCATAGCCCCTTCCATGGTTCCACTGGAACACCTGTGAGCTATTTCCCCTCTGTTTCTCTAGGCTTAGAGGTGATAACAGCTTCCCCACTTGTCAGTACCTGGGTGCCTCACAGCAGGTGTTCTACACTTAACCCTGACATAAATAGCCTTTCATTAAATTGTCTTCCATATCCCACCTGAGTAGATTTCTTTTCCTGCTGGGACCTGCCTGGGCTGTGAAAATAAACAGAATATACATTCTGCCGAATGATAACCTTTTTCCTTAGTTCATAACCTCAGAGTCCTTGTCAGATATACCTGGGAGAACTCTTAGACCAGATCTCAAATGCTATAGACTTGGCAACACAGTGAAAGAAAGACATTGAGTTTTGGTCACAGCAGGAAAAGATAAGCCTAAGAACCTTATCTCCTGTGCTGTGTTCTTCCCATCAACTGCAGGATCTTCTCTTGATGCCGTATTCACCAAAGAGACATGGGGAGAATGTATAAATTAGTACTTTTTAACTTGTAAGCAAAAGAAAAAAAACTCAAGCCAGCTTAGGAAAAATTAAAAAAAAAAGTGTCATCTCATGGAACTTCCAGGACAGGGAAGATTTTAGGTCTCATAAACCACGGATGCAAATGCTCTTCTCAGGGAAAATTTTTGGAAACCCAAGTCTTCTTCCTTTTCGGGGCTGGGTGTCTGTCTGGCTCCCTTTATATTTTCAGCATCTGGTTCCGGGGTGATCTTTGCCACTTCTCTGCTCTGTTACATGGGGTTCCACCATGCTTGAACCATTCCACAGAAGTTTCTGGTATTTCTAATATATGACAGGCACTGCACTAGAAGATAAGGCCTCTGTTCTTGTGGAGCAGAATGCGAGAGAGGCAATAATCAAGCAAGTAAATAAACAAGGAAATTTCAGAGAGTGATAAGTGATATTAACAGGAAAATGTCAGGGGAAAGTTCTTTTTGTTTGGGTGGTCAGGGAAGACCTCTCTCAGGAATATGACATGATCTGAGACCCTAATGGAGAGAAGAATCATGTAGAGTTTTGTGAGCCAGAGTAAAGGATCTAGAACTTTTATTCTAAGTGCAAAAATAAGAAGCTGTTGAAGACTTAGGTTGGAGGAGAATGTGATCTCATTTATATTGTTAGAGGATGACTCTGACTGCTTTGTGATTAATGGAGTCTAGGCAGTTATGGATTCAATATGGAAGTAGAACAGATAGGCTGGACTGACTAGCTGGATGTTAGGAGAGGGGGGATGATGAGTTAAGAGGAATTAAAAGATGACTTTTATTTTATTTTTTATTTGATTTATTTGTTTTTGATCAGCTGGGTAGAGGTGGTGCCATTTAATGACTTGCCTTAATTCCAAGTCACAACCGTTTGCAGAGCCTTCCACTCTCTGGGAGGGGAAAGTTCTTTCCACCTTGACCACCTCTATTGACAGACCCTGTTCCGTCTGAGAATCTGGTCCGTGTTCTTCCAGGGCTGGGGGCGAAGTTCTTCAGAACAGCTTGGGCCACACAGTGCCCTACTTGGGACATCCCCCAACCATAGTGAGGCAGGGTCCCAGCCATTTCCCCTTCTGCCTTTAGATGGTAAGCTCCTTCCAATCCCCATTTAGGACACCTCTCAGCTCTTATCTCCAAACTCAGATCTAGAGTTACTGAGTTCTGGCTTGTGTAATTGCTCTCCCTAGCTTCATTTCAAATGTCTGTTTTTCAACTCTAGCCTGGCCATGATTGTCATTCCTAATTTGCTTCTTCCCCTGCTTCCTAGGGGAGCTCGCTGTTCCTTCCTTGACTCTTCAGGGCTCTGTCCCTATTTTGGCCTCCCACTATAGAAAATGACCCTCCCACCTCTCCTTTCCATCCCATCTGAGCTAGCCCTCGCTATCTGTCTCAGCAGCAGGTGTCCTTCCTCCTGCCCTGGGAGAACCTTTGCACCTGTATTCTTCTGTTGTACCTTGTGAAGCCTATAGGGTCTAGAGTCTGTCAGACCTGGGTTTGAGTCTTTGATCCTCCACTCCCTGGCTATGAGATCTTGGGAGAGCTACTTCATCTTTCTTAGTCCATGTGTCCTTACCTCTACAGTGGGGATAGTTATAACAATATCATTAGATCATGGTGAGACATAAACTAGGTAAACCATGATACACAGAAAGAAGTCAATTCCTGTTCATACAGTAGTAACTATTTTTATTATTATTTTGTCCCTCTTCCCAAGACCTCACTTTTTTTTTTTTTTTTTGCATGTAGCCCAATGTGGGGCTTGAACTCACCACCCTGAGATCAAGACTTGAGGTAAGTCAGACATTCAAAAGACTGAGCCATCCAGGTGCCCCAAAACCTCACTTTTTAAATTACCCTCAAATCTCATCTTCTTCCTGAACCTGGGAGCACAAAAAGCAGAGAAAATAGTGGACTCACACTGAAGAGGCTGAAGCAGCTTCTAAAGCCAGGTCCTTGGCAGGCCTCTTTCTAGAAGGATTCCTGAAGCTGTCCCCAGGCCAGCCAGAGCAAGCTTCTGAGAATTCAGAGGGTCAGGTAATGTCCACTGAGTCACTCCCTCAACCAGACACCAAGACAGTGATGGGAAATTCTCTACTGTATCTCTGATGAGCTTGTCCTGCTCTTTTTGGAAAGATGTTGGCCCCTTAGACTTTGAAAAGAGGGCCTCTGTCTTAGCTCAAGATGCATGGCTACAGCTCTGATACCCAAAATTCCCAGGAGCATGGGGTTAAGGAGGCTGGCCAGGAGGGAGTGTGACGGGTCACATAGCTGGCTCTGGTCTTGGCACCAGGATGACCTTTCCTCCAGAGCCAAACAGCCTTTGATTCATTGTCAGGGAGACAGAAACTACAGCCCCTCCTTTAGAATGGCAGTCTTTGTAGTTTAGGGGACATCAGTATCACCTGGAAGGTTTGTTAAGCCATAGCTTTTTGGACCCTAGCCTCGGAGTTTCTCATTCAGCAATTCTGAGGGAAGACCTGAGAATCTGCATTTCCTATACAAGCCCAGGGTCACTGATGCTGTTGGTTGGGATCATCTTGCAAAAACCACTGCCCTGGGGAATTACTTATTTCCATGTTCACTCATTCTTTTGCAGCTTGGACGTAAGGGCAAGACAAAGGGGTGGGGATCCTGGATTCTTACTTCTATTAACTTGCTCTGTGGCTGTATTTCTGGAGGTGGTTTTGGTTGGGAATAATGGAAAATAGCTTTTTACTTTAAGGCAGGGAATTTGTGGGGAGGATCTCTAAATTTAATGAAGAGATGAACAATTCAGGCTTGGGAAAGGCAGGGTGGCCCTGCAGCCCTCCATGCCTGGAATTCATGGATCTGCTGTCCAGGGCACTCCAGTTGAGTGATCTGGCCATGAGGAACCTCTAGTCCAGCCTATTCAAATTCCAGATGCTGATAAGAGGTAATATGATTGATCCACAAAGGGACCCTTCCTGCCTTAACCAACAAACCGCCACAAGTGTGTGGTGAAAAGGCCACAGGAAAAGGTCCAGAAAACAGGCAGGGCTGCCCAAGCCCCCACTGCCCTGAACTGAGCAGCCATGACCCCACAAGGGACCTACCACAGTGACGGTGACCGAGATTCTTCCCTTCATCGGGTCTCAGTTTCTCTATCTGTAAAATGATGGGTTTGGGTTAGAACCTCATTCCTGGATCAGTGTTTCTTTCTCAAAATGGGCCTGCATCACAATTCCTTGGGATCCTTGAAAATAGAGACCCACATGCTTCATGGTGTACTAGCAAATGGTCCACAACAGAATTTCCAAAACAAAGCAAAACATAGTATAACAAAAGAGAACACCCCAATTTGCAATGTTTGCCCAGTTTCTGTGATGTAAACAAACATTCCCACCATGGTCAGTTTCAAGCTAGCAAAGTGAAAGTCACTGAAGAGGGATTTGGGAAGAGAGGTGCCCCTGTGGCCCCAACTCATCGCTGGCCAACAAAATCAGGATCTCTGAAGGAACCCTGGGCATCTGCATTTCCCCCCACCCAGGTGATTCTGGTGGCTAATACAATTTCAGAACCCCTGCGCTTAGAGATCTCTGAGGATCTTTCTGGCCCTAACCCTGCCTCGTTCTGATTATATCACAAATTCTCACACTGGCTCTGGAAGTTGGGGCAAGTTTTCCCTTTTTTTTTTTTTTTTAATTTATTTATTTATTTATTTATTTGACAGAGATCACAAGTAGGCAGAGAGGCAGGCAGAGAGAGAGAGAGAGAGGAGGAAGCAGGCTCCCCGCGGAGCAGAGAGCCCGATGCGGGGCTCGATCCCAGGACCCTGGGATCATGACCTGAGCCGAAGGCAGCGGCTTTAACCCACTGAGCCACCCAGGCGCCCCACAAGTTTTCCCTTTTGAGAGCATCACAGAAGACATCCTGGGGAGATCGGTGGGCCTAGTGTGTCAATGGTGTGCTTGTAGCAGCTGGTCTGGGACTCTGGGGCCAGATTGAGCTCTTCCTATTCTCCCAGAGTGCCCTGTCGTGCAATCACACCCAGATGCAGGGCACTGCCTTGGCGTGCATGCCTCAGGGATGGAGACAGGGGTTACAGGACATGAGGGGACAGCCATGGTTCCTGGGACCCTTTCCCAGCTCTCGTCTCCCTGGGTGCCCTGGCCTTCCTGCCGTCAGCACGACCTCATGATCTGATATCTCCAGCCCCAGACCCAAGAGCCACCTTGGTTGGCAGTGATTTCTGTGCAGGTCCCTCAACCTGATAACCTTCTCTGAGCAGTTGGAGTACAGAGTAGAGGATATTGTCTCTCACTTGGGAAGTGCCAAGGCAGAGGGGCCATCATGGAGCCCACAGGAGACACAGTAGTAATGTAGTAATGGATAGCAGGGCCTGCACAGAGGCTGGGGAGATGGAGGTTGGGGAGGGGAGAGTGGAAACGACCCCTGGATGTGAATTCTTTTTTTAGGGACCTTGCAGAAGGATCCATTTGCACCTAACTTCAGTTAGGTTGCACATTTACTTTTGAGCTGGAGTGACCTCTGACTTTCTCTTATTCTATAAAGCAGGAGTTCTCATAGCCTGACGCCCAAATGGGGAGCATCTGAGAACCTTTCAGAAAGGCAAATTTGCACACTCAGAATGTCTCCACCTCTTAGAGCCCTTGCCTGACAATGTGATGGCAGGTTCATTTGTGGAGGTTTAGCATTCGTCTCCCCTAAAATCCTTTTCCAATCCAGATGCTCCATGGGGCTGCCCTGCTGAGCTGTCCTCAGACCACAGAGGGGATGGGCTTGTGACAGCACACACGGAGGATTCTGGACGGCGATGGGGGGATGAGAAACCACAAGAGCCAATGGATATAAGCCTATGACAGACATTCTTGGGTGGTCTCTGGTGGGGCTGCTTGGGAGGAGGCCCAGGGTCAGGGCAGCCTCTGTTTTGGGGGTGTCTAGCTTAGCGTGGAAGCTTCAAACAGTGGACAAGTTCTTGGATGCTAAACTCTTCTGTCCTTCTGCAGGCCTGTTCTCTTAACTCCCTGGGCTCTGGACTTGGCTACTTGTCCTACATCATGGCCCTGCCCTGTCTTCTGCTCCATTCCCCCTCCCACCAAAGTCTTGCCATGTCTGTAATGTGGCTCTAGTTCCCTTGGGCAACATGTGCTCTTTTCTGCCTGACGCTCTGGTGCTGTACCTGGTCTCTGGCGCTCGTCCACCCTCCTCTGGCCCTGGCAGCCGGGAGCCCTCCTAGGCCAGGTCCTCCACAGTGCCCAGAGTCTCTAAGGTGCTCCCCACGATCCCTTTAGGAAAGGACACATGGGTCTTCTTCCACTGACCTTGGAGTGGATGCTGGGCAAACCAGATTCGGCACCAAGTTGGGGGGCTGACTGCTGACCTGGCTGGGTAAACTGTAAACCTGAAATCTTCCCTCCATTTAGCTCTGAACTTGCCCTTCCTAAAGCAATTTGTGAAGCTGGTGGAGCTGGAAAGGAAGAAGAGCGTGGAGTTAGGCTACGGGGGACCTTTGCCTAAGGCAGCTCTGGACTATTCCTGAGGCTTCTTTTGGTAGAAGAAACTATGGTTGTGCCTCTGTGTGTGCATGCACGTGTGTGCACACACGCATCTCCCTACCTGTGTGTCTCAGTGCTCCTCTGTGCGGGTTCCTGTGCATATCTCTGTAAAGTCTCCTTGCAGCTTGCAAGCTGTGAGGCCACAGGCAGGTGACTTAAACCATTTGACCTCCATTTTCCCTGTCTGTATAATGGGATAAGAGTAACTTCCGTGAAAAATGACTGCAGTGGCAAAATGAAATGCACATAAGCCCCTTCCATAGTTCTTAGCACCCACTTGTTAGACTATTGCTACTAGATGCCTTATGCAAATGACTTAGCCTCCCTGTGCCTCAATTTTCTCATGTGTACATTGCTGATAATAGCAGAACCCAGTGTTGTTGTGGGGATCAGAGAAGTTGCTATCTGCAAAGTCTTTAGCACCATGCCCTATTAGTGATTAGAGTGCCTATTATCTTTCTGTGTACGGTTGTATCTGCGTGAGAATCTCTGAATTTGTGAATGTCTCTGGGTAAGTCCTCTGTTCGTGTGTGTATACACATATGTGCATATGATGTATCTATGTTTATATGGTCAGGCAGGCCTCTTGTCTCTGGGTAGAGCTTGCTGTTGGCCCAAACCTGGACGCCATAAGCCAGCCAGGCCGGCGCTAGGGATGGAATTTCCATTAAGAATTAAACAGGACAGCACTGGGAAGCCAGGCAGACAGAGGGGAGGGGGTCGAGGGGGGATGATGTTCCAGCTCTGAGCTCCCTTGGACAGCCTCAATTCTGAACTGCCTTGGAGAAGGCCTCTGCCACCTTTGCCTTGAGCTGCAGGCCTTGCTGGAGCCATGGCCCAGAAGGATGGGCAAGGAGAGAGGAGTTGCCCGCAGGGGCCTCCGTAGGGAGATTTGGAGCTGTTGCAGCCAGGACCGGAGCCATGAGACGTCCTCCCGGGAATGGAGAGGCGGCCAGCGAGGGTAGAGGCAGCTGGGGCCTATGGGGCCGACAGGAGGCCAGGAGGCTGAACTGTGCCGTATGTATCCGGGAAAGAGAGAGAGAGAGAGAGAGAGAGTGTGTGTGTGTGTGTGTGTGTGTGTGTGTGTGTGTGTCGGGGAATGCAGGGTGGGAGACATTCATACAAGTGCCCTAAAGGAACCTCTAACAAACCACGTCTGTTCTCTCTTGCTCTGAAACCCAGGCACAAAATTTAGTCCTGGAAATAAAAGATTTCTGAGGCTCTTGCCAGTATTTATCCTGTTTATGATCTAACCTCATCCCATTACTTGCATACTAAAAAATATCTTGGCTTTCCAGGTAGTTTTACATTCCTGATCTCATCTCATACTTTTAACACCCTCTGAGCTAGGCAGAATTATTATGATTGCCATTGTAAATACAAGAAAATAGAGTCATAGAGAGGTTAAGTGACTTGTCTAAGGACACACAGCTAGAAAGCAGTAGATGCAGGATGCAAAGTCAGATCTCTTTGAGGAGCAAGTCCAGACTACTTTTATTATACAACCCATCTACCAGGAAAAGACTCAGAGAAGATTCTGCAAACCATGCCCATTGGAGGAAGGCCATGGCCCCAAAGTCAATGCCCAGCCATGTTGGGTGGCTGGGGCCCCAGTTCTGTTCCCAAGCCCTGAGACAGACGTGATTGAGATAGGAACTGAAGCTCTCAGGGGACTGGGAGTGGAATCAGACTCTCCTGGAGAGATGCAAGCTGCCGGCGAAGCTGGCTCGTCAGAATGACTCCGGCACCCAGAGCTGGGGTTCCCAGAGAGCTGATGCAGTTGAGTTAATGACAGGAGCTGTGAGGTGTCCAGGGTCAGGGTGCATTTGTCCTTGTTAGCCCAGGGCTGGAAAAGGGAACAAGGGTATTGGCATCAAAGAAGAGGAGGCTGAGTTGGGACCTGGGAGCAGTCCTTCTGGCGTGGAGATGGAGCTGGCCTTCTTCCCTCTGAATGCCTAGTGTGAGCGTATTGATACAGTTTACATATGTGGGATTTAGGTTAGATGCCAAGGAGAACTTCCTGCCAACTAGAGGGTGTGAGCTTAGGAACGGGGTCCCCAAGGAGGCTAGGGGCTGACTTACCTTGGTGATCTCCCAGAGTGGGTAGAGGCCCTTCAGGCCCCACTGGATTCTGGGCAGGGTGGAGGGACTTGGACGGAATGACCTTGCAGCTTCCTTCGAATTCAGGAATGCAACATTCCTGAGCTTTTGGGTAGGAATCAGCCTTCTTTTCTAGACTTAGCCATCTGACACAAAGACATCCAGAGGGGAAGTCTGATGTGCCCCAAGTTAGAAAGAGTCTCAACAAACACGTCTGTGGGTTTTGGCAGGTCGTTGGTCTGGAGGTCGGTGATCTTATATGGGTGACTTAGCTTCCAAAGGGAAGCACCTGTGGTCAATAAACCCAGGCACATTCCAGGCTTTTGGGGACTGCTCAAAGTTTGGCGGCTCTGTCCACAGAGCCTGTGAACCGCACCCAAACCCCTCCTTGTTTTGTTTCAGCTCCAAGGGAAGCGCTCGCCTCTCCTTCCCTTCCCCTCTCCAGATGTTGGCCTACGGGGCACACGTGGGCACCCCTGCCTCGTGGGTTCCCGGGTGCTTCCGAGCCCCGACTCCTGCCGGGTCCCGGGGTGAGCCAGGCTCTAATTCAGCCTGACCACGTCCCCATTCCAGCGCTCCCCGCACACCAGACAGCGACGTCTCCACCGCCAGGGTACCAAAATAGCTTCGAGGCCGGGCGGAGACTCCCGTGGCGGTGGCTGACACTGGACCGAGGCTTGGCAGGGGGCGCGCTGTCGTGGAAGGTCCTGCTGCCGCCGGGGAGTGGGCGGGCTGGGGCTAAGCGGGGCGGGGGCGCGGGGCGGCGGGCGGCCCCTCGGCTGGCCCGGCCTCTGGAGCCCCAGCTGCGTCCTGCCGCCGCCGCCGCCGCCGCCGCCGCCCGCCACCGCGCGCACCCGGCTCTCCGCCCGCTCCCTCGAGGTGAGTAGCCCCCCTGGGCCAGCTGATTGGGGCCCTACCAGGTGGGCCAGCCTAGTAGGGGGCGCAGCGTGCTTGCGACTCTGGACAGTAGGTGTAGGAGTGGCAGTGGGCAGTGGAAGGGAGTGCCTGGGTGGATGTGTTAACATGTGGAACTTTCTAGCATGTGTCCCAGGGTAGGAGTATGAGTTCTGAGAGAGTATGTCCCTGTGTGTGTGGGGCGGGAGGGGACACATGTAGGTGGGCCTGGAAAGTGCCCACAGGTGGCATGGGTGTCTCTTTCCTGTACTTATATTCGTGTGTGGGGTAGGAAGGCTGCAGATGGGCTGAGAGAGGGCACCCGTGGGGACGGTTGACTGTGTGTGAGTGAGCCCATGAAGACAGAATAAGGATAAAGAGTGTTATCTGAACTCCGACTTTCTAGGGTGACCAAACTTGTCCCCAGCTGGGGTGCCTTCTCTGTGGGTCACTTTGGCGGCTTTGGCTTCTCAGGGCTGTGAGCAGGGAGGGAGCTCAGTGTCTTCCCCTGACACTGGAGTAGATGGGGCACTGAGGGACCCCAATGGGCTGGCCAGGGTGAGGAGACAACTTGGGGTACCCACTGTCATGACAGAAGGAGCAGGAGGACAGTGAGAGTGGATGGACAGACCACACAGTTGTGCACACTCACAAACACTGAGAGGGCACTCACACCCACACACTCACAGCTGCTAGTGTACATACATTCCTACACACACACACTAGCCTTGCATGCACTTCCAGTCAGGACATCCATGCAAACACTCACGCACTTCCAATACATACACCTGTGGACAGTGACATGTATGCAACACGTGTAGAATGTGTATATGCACAGATATGCCCCCCTGGCTTAATGTACTCTCAGCCTCCAGATCCCCTTTTTGGGTCCCCTTTAACCTACACGTAGCACCTTGGACAATGAGTCCAACAGGCTGGCCACAGTAGGGACGATCTTAAGTTAGGGACTTTGGCTGCAGGTTCTTCAGGGAAGATGGTAACACAGTGCCTTTGGTGTTTCCCATTTGGTCTAGAACTGAGGCTGCCCACGTAGCCTGGGGCTTAAGGGTCTGGCCTTAAAAACAGCTTTTACCCTCTTATAAATGAAAAGGCCAGGCTTGCAGGCTGAGGCAGAGCACGGCACCTGTAATTTGTACTAGGCTCTAGTTTGCACTCTGGATTCTCCCTGCTATAGAAAAACCATGAGTCTTCTGTGGGCTGGGGCCATGCAGTCATTTGACAGAGAGGGACAGTGAGTTGAGCTGGGCTGATTCTTTGTCTTTGGTCTTAATCAGTCCTGTTTTGAGTCTCCCATCTCCACTAGACTGGAAGGGCTGCCTTTGGCTTTGCTCCTCCCCCTTCCCCCAGTGGTTATCTCTTCCCTCGACAGAATCTTTTTCTCCCTGATCTCCTTCCTCTGGGGACCACTGGGGACACACTAAACAGTGCTTGGAGGGGTAGGTGACCCAAAATCAGGTTGTTGTTGTTGTTGTTGTTGTTATTGTTATTATGGCTTCTAGACCTTTTCCATCCAGGTCATTCTCCTCTGGACAGGCTTCACTGGGGTGCCCAGACTTATGTGCTCCTTCAGCCGGGAAGTTAGAAAGATGACATTGACTTACCCTTACTTAGGGTTTATGGTTTACTCCAAGGAGTGCCTGAGCTCTCACCCCACCAAGTCTCCTTGTATGCGGGGAGAGATGATCTTCAGCCATTTGCTTAGTGGGGTGCAGGGACCTATTCTTCCCTGCCCTGGTCCTCAGCCTGACCCTTGGGGATGGTTCAATAAGGCAGGCTGAGGTCAGCCTGGCAGCCTTCTTGCAGAGTGAAGGAAGTCTGCACACTTTCCCCGGCTTTACCCTTTGTAGGGCCCCAGCCACCTTAGAACTCGAGACAAGACTGGAAAACTGGAGGACTCATAGTGACTCAGTCCTGATCTATTTCGCTCCCCCCCGCCCCCGCCTCTTAATCAAATACATATACCTGCCAGTCAGAACTTCAGAACAACAATGTGGAGCATCAGGGCAACCCCACTAAGTTCACATAGTTCCAGTTTAAAGAGGAGAAATCAGATAACAGAGTAATAGTAATAATCACATGTGTAATAATGGTAATAGAAACATATGGACTGAATCTTTAAATGTGCTTTATTTCATTTACTTTTCACAACTTTCTTAGGTTAATAGTCCCATTTTTTTTCCTGATAAGGAAATTGAGGCAGAGAACGCTCAAGGGATTTCTGTAGGTCTCTGTGACTCTTGAGCACATGACCGAACCTGTGGGTTTCTCTTCCTACTCTAGCTGCCAGGAGGCTCTTAGTCTGTCATATTGCTCCAGCCTAGTAATTGTGTTCATTGGAAATCTGGCTTGACTTCTAATTTCTGCTTTAACAACTACATAGTATACACATCTTTAAACGTAAACTCCCACATCCTTTGTAGAAAGAGATCAGAATAAATAAATGAACAACCAGCAATTAAGCCTTTTATTTGCCTGTGAGGATGGGAAGCATGTTGCCTGGATTTGTAGGGGGACAGCTCCAATTTCAAATATTTCACATTGTTTCCAAGCCATGTCTCAATTTTGGCTTCTGTATGTTTGGCCTTGGATTCATGACTATGTCTTGGGGCTATTCTTTCTAGTGGCTCTGAGTGATAATGCCTATCTCTGTGCTGGCTCACACAATGGGGATTGTTGAGAATGAATTGGGCCATTGATAAATGCCCCTTGCTCTGAGGACTTCAGCGCCCAGCACCTCCCTGTCTCAAAAGAGTGTGTGTCTGGATGCCCGAAGGAGTTTGACCCCTGCCCTAAGCCTGGCCCTGACCCCATGGCCACCCCTTCTTCATGTGACCCTGTCTAGGCCCAGGGCTCTGCTGGGAGGTCTGTGTCTCTTGGACTTGAGCTCTGCCTCCCCCACTATGGACCACATGGTCTCCGATCATGATGGCTCTTCTATAACCAGAGCTCAGGATGAGGAGTCTGGGCTCTGAAATGTGGAGGCTTTTCTGCTCCCTTTCCTGGACCTGTGCGGGCATAGATAAATGCTCACTTTTTTCTCCTTCCCAATGAGGGGGTTTCAAGTCTACCAGGTGGTGAGGGCATCATTTGTCACCTCTTATCCATAAGAGATGTTGGTCACTAGGGGCCTCTATATGCAGGGCAGGGCTCTGGCTGCTTTGAAAGTTGGTGAGACTTCTAACTAACTGACTCCAAGACTGACCACTTTACCCTGCCCTATTAATGTCTGACAGGGGGAGCAGTCGGGGGGGGGGGGCGTGTTTAGTACTAAAGAATGATTAGAAGGACTCTAATGGCGGGCTTTCAGGCACTATATTGGGATTCTGCTTCTCTATGTATTAAGTCACCAACCCCCCTGCCCCCCACATGCTGGTGGCTGTTGTTAACTACATTTAAGACTGAGCCTCCCCAAAACGTTTGGTTTCAAAGTGGAAACCAAGAGTCATTGGCCTGAGGCGTTGGGAAATACATGGTGCTGGGAGATATGCTGGGGGGGGGGCAGTGGGGAGGGTAAGGCAAGTGGTTTCCTCCTTCACTGGTAAATGTCATCTCAAAAAGGTAAGACAGATTTGATTGTGTCTCTGGTAAGGATTTGGGGTGTTCTCAGGACTTTTAGCTCAACCAAATGTGAACAGACTTAAAATCCAGCAAGAGCCTGTGGCCAGCCCAGCAGTCAGAGTGGCTGGGGGAAGTCTTACGCAGGGTTGCTCCCATTTGTTTACTACCTGCTAAAGGCCAGCCCCTTGTGGGTTCTTTGCATCTTTTGTTTCATGAAACCTCTGGAACAACCTTGTGAGAGAGGCGCTCCTGTTTTAAAGATAGGGCAATGGAAGCACAGCAAGGTTAAGTAAGAGCTGGCCACGAGGCCATCCCAGGTCTGTCTGCCATCAGGGTCTGTGGTGAATGTCTGCTGACCATTCCCTCAGTTCTAAAGCTCTGAAAACAGGAAAATCCACCCCTTGGGGACAACTGGGAAAGGGCTAAGGGCTTGACGTCTCTGACTCTGGGACTTGAACATGAGCATCCTCAGCCTTACCAGTCTCAAACAGAGACTGCCATGCTGTGGGAAGCAGGGGTGGGGTGGGGAGGTCTCTTGGATTTGGCAGGGATCACCCCCACTCTCTTGGGGTGGGCAGCGCTGGGCCTCTGTGGTTCCACTTCTCCCCTGGATTGGTCTCTGCCTAGGGAATGGAGGCTCCCCTGGGACTCTGTGATCCAGCCAGCTCAGTCTCCCTCCCCCAGTTCCAGGGTCCCCTTGATGCCAAGCTCTGGGGGAGTCTAGGATCCGCCGAGGATGTCTCTGGGCAGACCAGACCCTATTTGGCATGATGCAGTGTCTGTAGACATCAGCAGTTTGGCTGGGTAATTGTGCGTAGTGTTCACTTTCTGCTGGAGAAATGGAGGTTTTGTCTTACAACCCAAATATCCTGGGTTTGGAAACCATGTAAAATACAGCCTGTGGTCTGGGAGTGTGGGCTGCACTATGAGCCTGTGTGTGGTGCTGGTTTAAAGGACATGGTTGAGAGACAGAATGATGGACTCAGGCTGTCTCCCTGCCCCTGATGGAGGATCAGGGGAGGGCTGTACATTCCAGCCATGTGCAGAGAAAAACAGACAGATCTGACTTGGAGTCTCAGTTTCCCTATCTGTAAAATGGGGTTCCTTATAATGTTAGGGTGTTGCTAGTGCTAGAAAGTTTACTGAAGTGTAGTATCTGACATAGAATAGGGGAACCATGAATGGCATATATTTCCTGCGTATCCCCCTCCCTTTCTGGGGAAGAACACCAGAATGATTGGCAACAGCCCTGGACTCCAGCTCTAGCTCAGACTCTGAGTTATCTTACTTTCTCGGGGCCTCACTTTCCATGTGTGTAAAATAAGGGAAGAACAAATTTCTCTCACACTCCGTGGTTTTTGAGGATAATGAAGTCAGGGGGATCTCTCAGAAGACACAGAACTCTCAGTTACTATTATTCACTTATTCATACCACACATATTAATTGAGACCCTGGGGTGTGCCAGGATCTGAGCAAGGCACAGGGAAATGTGAGCAGGGCATATTCTGGTCTTCCAGCTGCAGTCAGATCATGTGGCTTGTGAACAGTAAGGAACAGGCCTGTCTGTGGGACATGATTCCAGCAGCTACAGGACTCCTTGCCATATCAGAAGAGGACCTAACAATCTTCTCTTACTAGGGCAAATCAGAGAGGCCTTCCCAGAGGTGAAAACTCTTGGTCTGGATCTTGAGAGATAATAGGAGGTTTCTAGCCCTGGAACTAGCCATTTCTCCAAGAAGCTCTGGATCCTTTTAGTGGAGAATGGTGTTTAGAAACCAAATTCCAGGGGCGCCTGGGTGGCTCAGTGGGTTAAGCCGCTGCCTTCGGCTCAGGTCATGATCCCAGGTCCTGGGTTCAAGCCCCACATCGGGCTTTCTGCTCAACAGGGAGCCTGCTTCCTCTCTCTCTGCCTGCCTCTCTGCCTACTTGTGATTTCTCTCTGTCAAATAAATAAATAAAATCTTAAAAAAAAAAAAAAAAGAAACCAAATTCTGGGGCAACGTGTGCTCCTTGCTTTGGGTGTGTCATTGCTTTTATGCCCTCTTAGCAAACAGAGCTAAGACATAGACCTATATGTCCATATTTATTTCTATGATTAAAAGTACAAGAAATTATTATCTATTTTTAGAAAGGAAAAAAACCCCACAAGTGACTGAAATAGAGAGTAGTAGCGTAAGGGTACTTTAGATTCAGTGGTCAAAGAGGGCCTCTTTGAGGAGGTGATATTTCGTGAGAGCCTGGAGTTTGTTTTAATGACAGGGACCTTAATTAAGACAAGGTGGAGAGGAGGTAGAATCAGGTGACCAGTCAAATGCAGAAAGGGAGGGAGACAAAAAAGTCAAATGGACTCTCAAACTCAGCATGTCCGAAAAGGAATTTCTGTGCTCTTTCCCTGTACTATCCCATTCCTGTGGGGTCCTCTTCAGATATGTCAGATCTCCTTGACAAGCTCCTTCATCTACACAGCTTAATACATCAGAGAGTGCTGGCAATCCTCCTCAGCACCTCTCTTCCCTCAGAGCCCACGTCCCATCCCTCATCAAGTCTGGTTGTTGTTCTCTTGTAAATATCTCTGAAATTCTTCACTTCTCTCTGTCCATTTCCACTAGGATCACTCTGGTTCAAGGCACCATTTTCATCTTTCTGGAATACCACAGGAGCCTCCTAACCGGTCCAGCTGTATCCATGCTAGCTCTCTCCAATTTGTTGATTGCAGAACAGCTAGAGTGCCTTTCAGAACACAACTTGTTAATGTCATTTCCCACCTTGAAAATTTTTCAGTTGCTTCCTGTTGACCTTAAGATAGAGACCACACACTTTAGTAAGTCCTACAAAGTCTCATTTGTCCAATGCTACCACCATCCCCTGTGTCGTCCTATCCAGCAACCCCCTTCCTTCCTTCTGCCATGCTGGTGTAGTCTCAGTCCCTTGGGCTTGTCAGACTCCCTCCTACCATTGGGCATTGCATTTGCTGTTCCTCTGCTTAGCACACTCTTCCTTCATGTCTTCACATACTGAATTTGGACTTATCTCTTAGTTTGTAGCTCAGCTGTCCCTTCTGTGACCTCCACGACTATGTCAAATCCCATATTGTAAGGCTTTAAAATACCATTTACCTCCTTCAAGGGTTTATCACAGTTGTAACTTCACCTTTATTTATAATTATCACATGATAATTAATGTCTCTTTTTCCTATTAGATCATGAGTTCCATGAGTGCTGCTCATTGCTTGGTCCTAGCAGTTAATATGTTACTGAGACATGCTGCAAATATTTGTTGGATGAATGAATGAATGAAGTTTTATCAGCTGAGCACCCAGGTAGATGGTGGTGCCATTCAGTAGAATAAAAATTTTAAGGAAGAAGTAGATTGTGGGGGGAGGGAGATAATTCATTTTAGGACATATGGCATTTGAGGTGCCTATCAGCCCTTCCCCCGCAAAGATCTTACGATCTTTTGGGCAATACAAATTAGACTTGTCATTTAGCAGCTTTTGCAGGGGGGACTGGTGATAGATGACATCTAATTCTTAGAGGATTTTAAGGAGCTCCCTGGAGGAGGGAGCTAAGTCACAAGGCATTCCTGAGCTGTGGCTCACCCATCTACCCTGGTTTGTAGAGGATACAGGAGATCTGAGAGGCCTCCAGGTGGTCCTGACTTGGCTCCATGGCTGCTTTTATGAAGGATCTTAACAAACTTATGAAGGCTCCTTGGAGCTTGAGAGTTATTTGCATGATACGTGGAACAGGAGCTGACAGTCTTCTCCCCACCCCGAGGTTGTACTAGACTTAGGCCTACAAGAGCAGTTGGAGAGTCTTACTATAAGCCCAGGGAGCCATCCTTGCAATGAGGCACTGGGACAGATAGCCTATTCAGTCACTGTGGCTCACTGACTCTTCCTTTCCTCACTCACCCATTCAATGATCTATTTGGTCTTCACTTAAGTCACTTACTCCCTTCACCCTCCTTCAACACTCACCTGTCCAGCCACAGACAAGAATTTATTTTGGGTTTTTAGTCTTGGGTTTCACTCAAGACTGGTGAATTGCAGTCCCTCTTCTTCATCCTTCTTTCACATGGTTCTCACACCCCAGAAGCTCAGACAAAGAGACCATTGGGGTGGAGAGATGTCACTGTGCTGTTTGAGGGCCATGTGTGATTTGCAGGTTGTCAACAGGAAGAAAGGGAGACCAGAAGCTGCCACGATGATTGCCCTTCTATCTCACTTTTTATTCTTCTAGTGTCCTGTCCCCCTTTTCAGTGTGATATGAGCTTAGGAATTAGGCTTCTCGATCAGATAAATGGAAGGTGGTAGCTGGGCTCTGCAGAGGTGCTTGGGCCTGAGGTCCAAAGGGCCAAGAGAAACACAGCTCCATAAGAGTTCCACCATGGGAAAGAGGATGCTTTTGTTTTCTTCTTCATCTTCTACCAGAACTGTGCTTTTAGCCTTGTGGAATTTGCAGAGAGGCTGGCAGGAAGAGGGAAAGCAGGATTTTACAATGTGGCCTTATGAAGCAGGCAGTAGACTAATCTTGGCCATATCCCCTCCAGAAGATGTCTTTCAGTTCTCTTAAGTTTTCCATTTACAAATAACCCCTAAGAATGTGTGCTGTCCATCTGTTGTAATATTGGACAGGGCTAGAACTGAGCAGACACAAGACAATGTCAACCACATCAGACAAAAATGTCTTAGAAAAATGCCCGAAGGTGTCAGGGATCTCAGTTACAGACCCATTCACTGAATCCCTCACTGATCCAGCCAGCAACTATCCACCTAGTACCTCCTCTGTGCCATGCATTGCTCTAGACACTGGAGATACAGCAGTGAGCAAAACACATGCTCTTGTAGAATCTGCTTCCTGGTGTGGGAAGATGGACAGTAAGCAGGTTGATATACAGCATGTAAATGGTCCTGAGCATTGTGGAGAAATACAGCAAAGGCAAGGGAATCCCAAGTGTGGGAGAAGGTTTATGTATCTATACAGGGTCAAATGGTTTTTTTCTGATGAGCAAATATTTAACCAGAGGCCAGGAGAAAGTGAAAGGGCAAGCTGTGTGAATATTTGAGGGAGGAGAAAGGTGGAAGTCCTGATGAATGCTTGAGGAGCGTGAAGGTCCATATACCTGGAATGAAATGAAAGTCAAAGAGTTGAAGTCAGTGCAATCATTTGGTGAGGTCACGAAGGCTATTGGAGAACTTTGGCTCTTAATCTGGGTGATACATGTGGACATTGGAAGGTTTTGAGTAGAGAAATGACATGCTCTGGCTGCAGGGATGGCAATTTGATGAGAGTAGGCAGGAAGGCAAGTTAGGAGCCTATTGTAGTAATGCAGTTGAGAGATTGTGGTGGCCAGGACGGAGGTCCACTTACTCATTTATTTCTCCATCCATTTCAGTCTTTCTTTTACCAGTGTGACATGGCCTCTGTCTGAGGCTTTTCATCACTGTTCATCCATTCCCTTGTCCCTCCATCCTCTGTCCAGCTATCTTCAAGGCAAGTCTTTACACGTCTTTACCGGTCTTTAGTAAGTCTTTACCTGCCGCACATAGAGCATTATGCTAAAGGCTGGTTGATTGGAATGTATTCTTCAAGGACTTGGACCCCAGCAGGGGGTGTTAGATACACCCATGGGAGATCACCAGTCAGTTAGAAAACCAAGTGGGCCCTGGCAAGCCCAGAATGAATCATGTCAATGCTTCAGTATTTTGGATGCCTTGTGGTTTGGGGAGTGTGAGTATACTTCCAGGAGGAGGCCACATTTATGCTGAATCTTGATGGGTGGGGGCAGCAAATCAGTTCTGAAGAATAGCAGGGAACTTGCTCTGTGGCTTGAACATAAAGGATGGGGGGGGGATAAAGGGTGGTAATGCCAATTGAGGTGGGGTGGCCTGGACGCAGGGTCTGGGGAGTCATGAGAGCCAGGCTAAGGAGTTCAGACTTGAGTTAAGAGATATTGGGGAGGGGCGCCTAGGTGGCTCAGTGGGTTAAAGCCTCTGCCTTTGGCTCAGGTCATGATCCCAGGGTCCTGGGATTGAGCCCCACATCCGGCTCTCTGCTCAGCAGGGAGCCTGCTTCCTCCTCTCTCTGCCTGCTTCTCTGCCTACTTGTGATCTCTGTCAAATGAATAAATAAAATGTTTTTTAAAAAAAGATAATGGGGAGACGTAAGAGGTTTTCAAGGAGATGTTATGAAAGCTGTATTTTAAGGGGCTGAAACTAACACCGGAATGACTGGGGTAGGCTGGAGGCCAACAAGAAAACAATTGCCTTGTGCCAGCTTTCTTAGCCATATGACCCATAGGTTCCTGAGAGTGGAGAGACTGTTGAGGTGGCCCCCAGGTGCCCAGTGGGCAGGAATGCAATGATGTGGGGGCTGTAATGGCCAACGATAGCAGCAGGTGATGTGAACAGCTATCACTGGGACAAATTCCAGATGTCTCCGGTAACTCACCTTTGAGCAAAGAACATAGAACAAGCTGAGTTGTGGGCAGAACAATCTGGAGAAGAGTTTGGGTCTGGCCTCTGGCCATGATGACTTTTGTAGAAGCTTCTGGGGAGGGGGTCATGGGATTGTGGGAACATAAATTTCAGAATAGAAGTTCATCTAATCCCCTCCCCTCCTCTTCCAGATAGGACAATTGGCAATTGGTCCCCAGAAGGGACATAAGATGTTTAAGACCATATAGAGCACATGTGGCAAGAGAAAGGTCAAGAATCTTATTTGAACTCCTGTTGGGGGAATTACTAGATTGAATTATACATTTATATATTTCTTTCAATGGAAGAGGAAATTCTAAGAAAAAGAAAATTGTTTTATTCATTTACTTCTCTGTCATTTAGCTGGGGCCTGATACAGAGCAGATGCTCTGTCCACACCCCTGCCCCAACCATGACCATACCGTCTTCCCTCTTGATCCAGACCAAGAAGTGTTAGGTCTCAGGCTGGGCCAGAGGTGGGCTGCCTGCCGATAGGGATAGAGCCTGGTTCTGGATCCCTCATGCACTCATGTGGCCTGGCCTGTGACCATTTCTACTGCAGTTGTACTCAGAGCTCTTAGCAAAGGCTCACTGGGGACCATGGGTGTGAGTGAGTAAAGGGGGTGGCTACCCATGAAAGTGACTGCCGAGAGGGTAAGGAGACGGATGTGTAATAGGCTGGGGTGTCCCATGCCTGAGGTCATTGCAAGAGACAAAGTCCCTGCCCAGTAGGAGATAGAGAGCCTCCCTTGTGGGAGTCAGCCCCCACATAGATACCTGGGATGCATATTTGGGACACAAGTCCAGAGTTGGTCTTGTCTGAGGCTCAGCCTCCAGAGACTTCACTAGACTCACTTATTTGCTTTTCTGTTGTCCCAGCCAGCTAGAAGCCACTTCCTTAAGAACATGTCCTCTCACCACAGCATGCAGAAGTCTGCAACTTGAAGGCAAGATTACAGATGGAATTGTCCTTTGACACATTCAGGATCCTAGTGGGAGAAGGCTGAACAGGAGACAGTTTTCTGAAGAGTCTCAGGGATTTGGGCCGTAGCTCCTGCCAGCCCCGGCCCTGTGGTCTGGGTCAGTACTGGGTTTGTAATTGGTTCTTAAGCTCTTGGTCAACACGTTCTGTTTGTCTTGTACTGTGGATTTGGCAGAGGGATTTCCACACGGAGGAGAGTGACTTATCCTCATGAACAAACTGAACTTGCAGATGCAGGAAAATAAGTGCCCCCAAGTTCAGCATCCCTCAGTGAGTACCCTGGAGAAAGCAGTGGCATTTTTTTTCAGGTGACAGGTCATTACACTCTCTCTCCAAGGGGGCATCGTGGGCCAGAGTAGACCACCATAGCATCATGCGCCAGTATCAGGACGGAACTGAGAGGGAGGGAAGAAAGCACTTGAATGCTAGTCTGGGTTCAGCCATGAATTCACTCTGTGATTTGGATAAGTCATTCACCTTCTCCCGGGCTTGGTTTCCCTTTGCACAAGTTGCAGGATTGGAAAAGCCAATTCTTGAGTACCTGTCCTCTTATAACCTTCCGGGTTTCTTGTTTACATTATGTTAATAGAGATTTTTGGTTAGGCCCCAAATTCTAGATTTCTATCTTGGTCCTGGGTTCATTTTTTGCTTTGCCTGAAATCCCACTGTTCTAGATTCATTCCTTCGGGTCTTTGAAGAGACTCTTATTCCACAGACCATATTGCCTAACAAAATCCCTCTTACTTTCATGACCTCGTGTAGAGATACAAAGCAGTGTCCACTCCATTATTATATTTCAGTCTTTACAACAATTGTGCCAGATTAATCAAAGGTGTATTATTTTTTTTTTTTTTAAAGATTTTATTTATTTATTTGACAGACAGAGATCACAAGTAGGCAGAGAAGCAGACAGATAGAGAGAGGTGGAAGCAGGCTCCCTGCAGAGTACAGAGCCTGATGTGGGGCTCCATCCCAGGACACCTAGGACCATGACCTGAGCCGAAGGCAGAGGCTTTAACCCACTGAGCCACCCAGGTGCCCCCAAAGGTGTATTATTATCTCCAGTTTGAGAAAAGAGGCCTGGAGAGGTTAGTAACTTGTCCAGGTTCACAAGGTTAGATATTGGCAGAGTTGAGAGGAGACTGTTGGTTTCTTAACTGCTGGTCTGTTTTCTTTTTGTGCCACATTTTGGGTTTGGCAAGGAGTCATAAGGACCGTATGAGATGGGGGCTGTGGGTTTTTTTTTTTTTTTAAATCAGGTGGCAGAAGTATCAGGATAAAAGCATGAGCCCCCACACATGGGTGCCCCGTAAGGTTAAAGTATCCTAAGCCGGGGCAGCCCTAGGTGCAGTGCTGAGGGGCTGTCCCTGGATATGCACAGGCTGTCCAGGCAGAAAGCAAGCCCTCTGTCTCTGTCACAGACTGTTAGCATGGTGGTAGTTATCTGATCAAGCTGGGTCTTCTTGTTTTTTCTTTCCCCCCAGCTTTATGAAGATATAATTGACATGTAATAATGTGTAAGTTTCGGGTATATAGCATGATGATTTGATATATGTATTGGCTGTGAAATGCTTAGCATAGTAAGGTGAGTTAACATACCCATCAACTCACAGTTAACTTTTTTTTTTTTGGTAAATGTGGTGAGAATATTGAGGATCTACTCTCAGCAACTTTCAAAGATGCAATACAGTATTGCTAATTATAGTCATCCCCTGTGCCACATGCTAGATCCCTAGAACTCATTCATCTGAAAATTTGTGCCTTTTAACCAATATCTCCTCATTTCCCCCAACCCCCAGCCCCTGGCAACCACCATTCTACTTTCTGTTTCTATGAATTCAGCTTTTTTAGATTCTACATGTAAGTGAGGTCATATAGTAATTCTCTTTCTCTGCCTTATTTAGTTCACTTAGCATAATGCTGTTAGGGTCCATCCATGTTGTTGCAAAAGGCAGAATTTCCTTTTTTATGGTTGGATAATATTCCACTGCGCATGTATATGCGTGTGTGTGTGTGTATGTGTAAATATATATATTATATATATGTGTATATATCGTGTTCCATATATATAGAAAATGTGATATTTCCATGCCTCGGCTCTTCTGAATTATGCTGCAAGGAATGTGGGGATGCAGGTAGCTCTTTGAGCTTCTGGTTTCATTTCCTTTGGATATATATCTAGATGTAAGATCGCTGAATCATATGGTAGTTCTATTTTTAATTTCCTGAGGAACCGCCATACTGTTTCCATGGTGGTTTTACCAATTTACGTTTCCACCAGCATTGCACAAGGGTTCCCTTTTCTCCATATCCTCACCAAATTTGTTTTGTCTTTTTTGATGCTAACCATTCTTACAGGTGTGTGGTGATATCTCCTTGTGGTTTGATTTGCATTTCCCTGATGATGAGTGATGCTGAGCAACTTCCATGTATGTGTTGGTCATTTGTATGTCTTCTTTGAAGAAATGTCTATTTGAGCCTTTTGTACGTTTTAAACTGATTTTTAAATTAAGGGTTTTTTTTGTTTGTTTTTTGCTGTTGAGTTGTAGGAGCTCCTTATATATTTTGGATATTAACCCCTTATCAGATGTGTGGTTTGCAAATATTTTTCCCATTCTATAGGTTGTCTTTTCATTTTTTTGCTTGATATAGTCCCACTTGGTTTTCTGTTTTTTATTTTTGTTTTTGTTTGCTTCTGTTGCTTGTATTTTCTTTTGCTGTTGTCAACTCAAATGCTCCACATTTATCTTGATAACGTGGTTAACACAACCTCCTTGTCAACAGTCTTGTGAGTTGAGGAATTCATTCTCATTCTCATGTCCATAAGGCAGATATGCTCTCTTCAGCAGGTCTGACTTAGGTATGGAGGCTCCGTTTTTCACATGGCGAGACAGGAAAGCACGGACTGCTGGGTGATCAGCCTTCTCAAGTGGGATGTTGGCTTCCAGGCACATTTTCACACAGTCCTGGATAGCACTGACTTTCTGCTTGTGCAGTACTTTTGCATTGAAGGGATGCAGTTAGAAGCCTCTGCTTCATTCTCACATTTTGCTCTTCATATGCTGCCTCGCTCTTGGTGTGAGTCTTGGACTTGAGGTGGTCGCTAATGGCAGCCTTGCGAGCGTGATTCGAAACCGCATTGCAAGAAGGGTAGAAGAGTTTTCCTTCCTCTCTGTGCAGCTCACCTCCAAACTCAGTGACTGGATTCAGAGGAATCAGAGCAAAGCAATCTCAGAACAGTTTTAGCCAGGTAGTGCTGTCACCATAAATCTTTCCATTCCAACTCTGAATAAGGTTTTGATCAGTTTCCAGTTTTTTTCATCTTCATACTTAGCAGGGAAGGGTCTCCAGTGCAAAAACAGAGACATTTGAAATCCTGGCACTGCCTTTGTTCAAACCCAGAGAGGCGTTCAAATCAGTTTTTGCACAAGTGGTGATGGGGTAATAGTTTGTGGGCTTGCACCCTATTTTCCTGCGGTGCTGGGAAGTCTTGCCTTTATGTAGCATTAGAGTGCCCTTAGGGGAAATGGATGAGACTTGGCCAGAAAGGAGAGGAGGAGGAAGAAAGAAAGGCACAAGGGGGTGAGGGAGGAGGAAGACCATTCCTCTCTGTCACAGTCTTTTCATTGCCTCATGAGCCCAGGATGGCCACCATGTCATTGTCGAGACCAATTTCAGAGAGTTTTTCCTCCCATGCTTTCTTCTAGTTTTATAGTTTTAGGTTTGACAACAAAGTCTTTAATCTATTTTGAATTAATTTTTGCGGACACTATAAGAGAGGGGTCCAATTTCATTCTTTTGCATGTGAATATTTAGTTTTCCCAGCACTGCTTGTTGAAGAGCTTTTCTTTTCCCCATTGAATATTCTTGGCTCCCTGTCAAATGTTAGTTAGTCATATTTGTGGGGGATTATTTCTGGGCTCTCAATTTTCCCCACTGGTCTAGGTGTCTGTTTTTATCATTTTCCCACACAGTTTTGATTAGTATAGCTTTGTAATATAGTTTGAAAGGAGAAAACCTCTAGTTTGGTTCTTTCTTAAGATTGCTTTGAAGTCTTTTGTGGTGCCATATGAATTTTAGGATAGTTTTCTCTTTTTGTGAAAAAATGTCATTAGAGGGGTGCCTGGGTGGCTCAGTTGTTAAGCGTCTGCTTTCAGCTCAGGTCATGATCCCAGGGTCCTGGGATGGAGCCCCACATTGGGCTCCCTGCTCACGGGAAGCCTGCTTCTCCTGCTCCCACTCACCCTGCTTGTGTTCTCGCTCTCGTTATGTCTCTGTGTCAAATAAATAAATTAAATCTTTTTTTAAAATGTCATTAGAATTCTAGTAAGAATTATATTGGGTCTGTAAATGGCTTTGTGTAGTATAGACACTTTAACAACATTAATTATTCTCATCTATGAACATGGTATGTCTTTCCATTTATTTTTGTCTTCTTCAGTTTCTTTCATCAGTGTTTTATAGTTGTCAGTGTACATATTTTTCACATCCCTAGTTAAATTTATTCCTAAGTATTTTATTATTTTTGATGTTACTGTAAATGAGATTATTTTCTTTATTTCTTCTTTATTTCTTCTTTGTTATTAATGTTTAGAAATGCAACTTTTTTTAATATGTGGCTTTTTAATCCTGAAATATACTGAATTCATCTATTAGTTCTAACAGTTTTTTGTTTTTTTTAAGGGTTCTTATATATAATTTTTTATATATATATATTTTTAGGGGTTTTTTATATATAATATTGTGTCATCTGCAAACAGAGGCAGTTTTACTTCTTCCTTTCTGCTTTGGATTCCTTTTATTTCCTTTTCTTGCCTAATTGCTCTAGCTAGGGCTCTGGTACTGTGTTGAATGGGAATGTTGAAAGTGGGCACCCTTCTCTTGTTTTTGACCTTAGATATTATTTTTCTTTTTCAGGAATAATCTTGGTTATACATTTCAGATTTAACTCATGAAGTTCTAGGACAAAATCCTATGGGGATTTGATTTGGATTACATTGTATCTATACATCAGTTTACAGTAAATTGACATTTTCCTATCTATATATATGAAATATCTCTTATTTATTTTGCCCTTCTTTAATATATTTTAATAGTATTTGTTCTCATTTAGGAACTTGCACATTTTAAGATTAACTTGTATATACCTTACATATTTTTGTTGCTCTTGTTAATGCTTTTTGTTCTACATTTCACTTTACATTTGTGCCAGTGTCTAGGACTACACTTGACTTTTGTATATTCATTTAACGCCAACTTCCTAAGTCATTTTATGAATTAAAATAGTTTATTGTAGATACTTTTGAGTTTTCTGTATTCACAATGAGAGTGACTTGCTAGTTCATGCTACATTTTAATAAGAATTAGGGAACGACATCTGGGGAGATGTGAATCCCTGGAGACTAGGCATCCCCAGGGGACTACAGGTTTGTGTCTGTGTAAGGAGTGTGACTGGGTGGTCACAGCAGAATGCCAAAAGCAAGCTCCACTCACTCCCTTGGCTGTGTGCTATTGTGCATAGGTAGATGTGACAACCCTGTGGAAAATCATATTAATTGCAAATAATGACAGTTTTGTTTCTTTCCATTCTTATAAGTTTTCTTTCTTTCTACACTAGCTAAGATCTGTAGTACAATAATGAATAAAAGTTAGTGGGAACTGGGGATTTTTATTTTGCTTTTGGTCTCATAGGAAATGCTTTCAACATGTCATCAATAAGTATGTCATTCCTGGTATATTTTTTTCTTGGTAGATGCCCTTTAATCAGTTTAGAGAAGATCTATTGTATTTCTAGTTTACTAAAAGGTTTTATTATAAGTGGCTGTCAAATTTTATAAAGTTGTTTTTCTTCATCTATTAACATGATCATAAAGTTTTCCTTTTTTAGCCCATTAATGCAGTGGGTTTCATTAATCTATTTTCTAATGTTAAAACAGCTGAAACATTAGGCTAAAACCAACTTGGCCATGGTGTATTAACCTTTTCATATGCAGCTGGGTTGTTTGATGGTATTTTGTTTAGTGTATTTTCATCTATGTTTGTATATGAGATTGGCCTATAAATTTCCTTTCTTGTGTTTTTGCTTAGTTTCAGTATCAAAATTATGTCAGCCTCATAAAATGAATTGAGGTGTGTTTTCTGGAAAAGTTTCGGTGAGTTTATCTTTTTTTTTTTTTTTTTTTTTAATGATAGAAACTCATCTGTGAACTTCTCTGTACTTGGTTTTCCTTATGGGGAAATTAGTTTATTTCCTGGTTGTAGATCTATTTCTTACTGAGTTAATTTTGGCTAACACATTTCTCTAGAAATTTGTCCAACTTATTTATGAATAATAATATTGCATTTATGAATAATAATATTGTAGAATATTCCTGTCCATATAATATTATCCATACTATTCTTTTATCTCTGCTGCACTATAGTTATAAATTCCTTTTTATTGTTAATATTGTCTGTGTTCTTTTTTTTCCTGACCTTTCTTCCCTCTGATCATCTCAGAGTTTTGTCTATATTTTTTGTGCTTTCAAAAACTAACTTTGACTCTACTGATCCTTTCATTTGTGTTTACATTTTGTTTTGTGTCTTCATTGTGTTTTGCTTAATGTTTTTTCTCCTATCTTAACTATTGTTCTTCTGCTAATTTCCTTAGAATTATTCTCTTCTCTGAAATGTCTTATGTTGGTATGCCTTGGTGGCTTAGTCAGTTGTGTCCAACTCTTGGTTTTGGCTCAGGTTATGATCTCATGGGCCATGAGATCAGCCCTGCATGGAGCTCCACACTCAGCAGGGAATCTGCTTGAGATTCTCTCCCTCTTTCCCTTCCCATTGCCTGCATGTGCTCCTTCTCTCTCAAATAAATAAATAAATATTTTTTTAAAAAAATAAAGTGTCTTCATGAAAAAATATTCATCATCACTAACCATCAGGGAGATTCAAATTAAAACCACATTGAGATACCACCTTACACCAGTTAGAATGGCCAAAATTAGCAAGACAGGAAACAACATGTGTTGGAGAGGATGTGGAGAAAGGGGAACCCTCTTACACAGGTGGTGGGAATGCAAGTTGGTGCAGCCACTTTGGAGAACAGTGTGGAAATTCCTCAAGAAATTAAAAATAGAGCTTCCCTATGACCCTGCAATTGCTCTACTGTGTATTTACCCCAAAGATACAGATGTAGTGAAAAGAAGGGCCATCTGTACCCCAGTGTTTATAGCAGCAATGGCCACGGTCGCCAAACTGTGGAAAGAACCAAGATGCCCTTCAACAGACGAATGGACAAGGAAGATGTGGTCCATATACACTATGGAATATTATGCCTCCATCAGAAAGGATGAATACCCAACTTTTGTAGCAACATGGACGGGACTGGAAGAGATTATGCTGAGTGAAATAAGTCAAGCAGAGAGAGTCAATTATCATATGGTTTCACTTATTTGTGGAGCATAACAAATAACATGGAGGACATGGGGAGATGGAGAGGAGAAGGGAGTTGAGGGAAATTGGAAGGGGAGGTGAACAATGAGAGACTACAGACTCTGAAAAACAACCTGAGGGTCTTGAAGGGGCAGGGGGTGGGAGGTTGGGGGAACAAGGTGGTGGGTATTAGGGAGGGCATGTATTGCATGGAGCACTGGGTGTGGTACAAAAACAATGAATACTGTTATGCTGAAAAGAAATAAAAAAAAATAAAATGTCTAATTTTAGAAGTTAAAAATCTTCTAATTTTATATTTTCTTATTTTCTCTTTTAATGCTGTAATTTTTGCTTTTAATTTTATCTGTATACAATATGATTTTTATGTAAGTATTTTTATAATAATTTGGATTTGTTTTTTAATTTCTGTTCTGATTTCTTCTTTGACCTCTGATTTATATGTTTAAAATATCCAAATTATGGGGGTATTTATATTGGGGTAGAGATTGCAGTCTATAGGATACCAATCATTTGAAATTTGTGGAGGCTTGCTTATGCTCTAGTCTCTAGTCATTAAAAAAAAAAAGAACAATTCATGAATCCTTGAAAAGAATGTGTATTTCTGATAAGTTGAATGCAGTGTTCTGTTTATAAACATTAAATCTAACTTGTGTCATTCAAATGTCCTATATCTTCACTGATCATTTTTCTGCTTGAGCTATCAATTAATGGCAAAATTGTGTTGGCCTCTCCGTCTGTGATTCTGGACTTGTTTATTTTTCCTTGAAATTTTATCAGTTTTTTCTTTGTATATTTTAAGATTATTGTTGTTATTATGTACATCCTCACTATTATATTTTCTTGGTGGGTCCATCTTTTTATTTTTATGTAACAAATTTCTTCATTTCCATAATGGTTATTGTCTTGAAGACGTCTTTAAGTAAATATTTCTCTGGTTTATCTTTTGGAGCATTTAACTTTAAGTTGTTTTGGGTCTTTTTATTTTCGGGATATTGTTGCTGGAACATGGCACACTTTCTCACTTTTTTCTCTACTTTTCTTTCTCTCTTTTCCTGTGTGTGTGTGTGTGTGTGTGTGTGTGTGTGTGTGTGTGTGTATGTGTGTGTGAGTGAATGTGTGTAAGTGGAATGCACACTTTATAATCTTTGCTTACAATTAGCTTGTTTAATTTGTCTTCCCCTTACTGTGATTACTATTATTCACCAATAATAGCCCCCCAAACTTCTTTTTTCTTCTTTTTGGTTGCTTTTTTTATTACTCATTTATTTTTTCCCCTTTTAACTTATTTGAATGGTAATATTTATTTTTATTTTTATGTAAATTATTTTAGTTATGCATACATATTATAGCATTTATCATAACCTAATAAGGTAACCCTAGATATTACAGCATTAATCATTACCTAATAAGGCTAAAGTTACATCTCTATTTTCCTTCTCCTCAAATAAAAGAAACTTAGAACTTAGTCATCCCTTTTGAATTTGCATAGAGTATTTTGGATTTATCTTTTTTCCCCTTACCTCACAGGTGAGGTGTAATTGTTTCTTATAATTAAGGTTTGTTTAGATTTACTCAAATGTTACAGGTAAGTTTGCTCATCATTCTTTCTTGTATCTCAAATCTTCCATTCTGGCATTATATTCTTTCCGCCTGAAATCCTTTAGAATTTCCTTTGTGGGGTTTTTACCTGTTTGAAAATTTCTTTATTTCATCCTTACTCTTGAAAAGAGTTTCTACAGATATAGAATTTTCGGACAATTATTTTTTGTAATCAGATATTTTCTCATTGCCTGTTAACTTTCATTGTTGCTCTTATGGTCACCTGTTGGTCTAATTCTCTCTGTCTCTCTATCTCTCTGAGTCTCTGTCTCTCTCCTTCTCTTTTGCCCACTTTGGTTGCTTTAAAATCTTTATCTTTGGTGTTCTTTAGTCTTAGGAGTTTTCTAGGGTGTGTATATATTTTGTATTTTTCCTGCTTGAAATTCATCAGCATTCCTGGATTTGAAAGTTGCTTTGTCTTTCAAAATTTCTGGGAAAAAAATTCAGCCACTGTTTCTTTGAATATCACTTTTTCCTCTGTTCTTTTTATTTTATCTGCCTTTAGAAATCTGATTAAATACTTGGTAGACTACTTAACTCTTTATTCCTTAGCTTTATTTCACTCACATTTTCTCTCCCTTTGTCTTCCTGAGCTACATTTTGGATCATTTCTTTTGTCCTTTTAGTACACTAATTCATTCCTTAGCTGTGATTAATCTGTCCAGTGAGTTTTTCATTTTAATTATACATTTTTAATTTATAAAAGTTCCATCTCAAATTTGGTTCTTTCTCAAATCTGCTTGGTCATATTTTATAGCCTTTGTTCCTTGAAAATATTTCCAAGGCTCTCTTTTATTTCTTGAAACTTAATTCTCTAACTGAGTCCCTCCCTTCCAGATAGTGGGAATTCAGGCCACAAACCTATATGAAGGCCATATTGTGGTCGTTAATTCTTGGGAGAGATTTTTACTTCCCTTTACTCAATGCAAAATTTGCGACACTTTTCTTGCATCTTCTGTAGGGAAGATTATTTCTCATTTACTCTTAACATTGAGCTTCTGATCTTTTGGACCCTCTATTTGATTCCTTCCCTAATCCCTAGACTTTGTGCCTAGTTTTCCCTGCCCCATACACATGTGAAACAGAAGCTTAAGGAGTACAGTAGCAGATGTCCTTAGGGCAAAAACTCCCTTCAGTTCTTGCTTATTACCCCTGGTTCCTGCTTTTGTCTTCTTCCTGGCCTCTCCAGATTGCTTATCTTTTGGTGATGCATTTTAAAACCATTGAGAACATTTTTATCAGTCCTTCCAAATTCTTCTTATGGAGAAGTATTTTAGATATGTGATCCACCATATTGCCAAACATAAAATTCACGTGTGATCTTTCTCTATAAGAAGGGGACTCAATTTAGTCACCTAAAAACCAGGAGCTGAAAAACAGTGGCGTGGTATGAAGTTCCTTAAAGGGAGGGTGTCATTTTTATCGTCACTCAGCTTACTAGCTGTGCGCCTTGGCAAATTATTGAATCCCTTTGGGTCTTCATTTCCGCATCTTTAAAATGGGGATAATAGCAGTACTGATTATTTTGGATTTTTTGAGAAATAAATGAATTTATTTCTGGGAAGCACTTAGAAGAGTGCTTGGCATATACTTAAGTGCCTAGTACTATATTTCATTGAATTTAAGATGCCACAGATTATAAGATGACCTGTTACTTCTTCAAAGAGAAAATATGCTTTCAATGAAACTGTGACACAGTGCCAAGATACCATTGACTGAAACATGCATCTTTATTCCAGTTGCTAAAATATGAAAAAAAATGCATCTGAGAACCACCTGAGTATAATAAAATTTAGCTATTATTGTGAATGGATGCACATGAGCAGAGAAGTCAGTGGCTGAGAAACAATCTTAGTCTCGGAACTGATGGGACTTTGAACGTTTGTAGGTATTTATTCCATCCTACTCTCACCTCATCAACTTCTGGACTCTGGCTGTATGGTACATGAACTAGAGTCAGGGTCCAGAGGGCTTTGTCAGTAGACAAACACAGTATTCCACCATCTCCAAGGCTGAAGAAGAAGAGAAAAGGAGCTTATATTTACTGAAAGACTTCTGTGTCTAGCACACTTACAGATGCCTTAAGTATAGCATCTATTTTAGTTTTTGTAATTAGGTTAATTCAGATTAGTTGCTATAATAAACAGCCCCCCAATATTAATGGTCTAGCACATTGTGTGTGTTTCTTACTTACTGCTCCCCTGGATTGATGTGAGTTGGGTGGCTCTACCCCAAAAAGTGTTCAGGACTCATCTTCCTCCATCTTTTGGCCTTACTGTATTGTGACTTTCCAGTTGCTGTGGCTTCACTTAACAGGTGGACTGGGGAAGAGAGAAGGACATGGAGAAAATATACCTTCTATTACAATATAATTTAAAACTGTTCAAGACCACCCACTTTCATTGATTCCTAGGGAACTTTTTGGAGGGAGAAATTACTGTCAGTTAGAGTGGTTGGAGAAGGCCTCTCAGATGAGGTGGGATTAGAACTGAGTCCTGAAACATTCTTATTACCTGGAGATAGAAGAAGAGAATTGACGATATTTTGGTCTGGACATGTTGCGGTGCCATGACCAATACATAGCATTATGGAAGGGCACGATGTTTTTGGAGAACCGTGGAATCCCCTATTGGGTAATGGCTAATATTTATTGAGTTCCTACTCAGTACTAGACACCTTGCATTGCACTGTTTGGATGCTACTAGGACATGTGACATATCAGACTTAAATGAGCCTTAATAAGACAACATTCTGTGAATAGGCTGTTCATGTTTGACTCCTTCTATGCCCCAGATTGCATGGTTCTCTCCCCTATGTCTTCTTTCCCAAGGGTGTATAGAACCCCTCAAACTGGGGCCTCATCGTGACTCAGTGAGGGAAATAGCTTGCCCAGTGTAACCTCTGAGTGTGATTTATGAAACAGGATGTATCCAAATTTTCACCACGCTGGAGCTATTCAATTTTCTCTAATGGCTTTTATCTGAAAATTATGTCTCTTTGTGGCAGTCATGACCAGTAAGTCATTAGCTTAAAGTATACTGGTTGTTAATTTTAGCACCCTGGGATCTGGGCCCAGGGAGAGAGAGCTCTCACTTTTGCAAATCAGAGCTAAGGAACGTTTGAGCAGTTGGCTAACATTCACATCAGGAAAAGTTAGAAAGTAAGAAGGGATAATTTAAAAAGTTAAAGAGTAAAAAGCAGTTGACTAGTTGGATATAGTTTAGGAGGCTGTAGTGTGGCCTCCATCTGGCTGTTCCCTGACTGCGAAGTACTTGTCCTCACCAGGAGAGAAATAGAACCAGTCTTATATCAAGCACCCCTGTGTGCTTGGTGCACATGGGATCTCAATGATCCACACCGTAGCACCATGAGGAAGGAACCATTGCTTCCATTGTCCTTCTTATATACCCAACTTTACAGATAAGGACACTTAATGCCCATGATCATACGGCTGGTAACTGACTCCAAATCTCTAATCTTAAGCAACAGAGGTCTGGACTGGGGTGGCCAAAAGGTCCAGCCGAGCATCTCCCAGGGACTACGCTCTGCCAAAGGTCCTGGAGGTTGGGGGCGCCACTTGCTCCTTCTGACCCTTAGAAAGTCAGCAGCTCAAGTCCAGCTCCCAAATGCCAGCAACCGCAGTTTCCTTGTGTGGTTCAGGGCTGGGCGCTCATCTGATTGGCGGCTGGGATGTCGGAGTCCTGGAGCCAGGAAGGACCCACCCTGGGGTATAGGATGGGGGTCAGAATGGCTTTCCGGTCTCCAGGAATTTGGGCTTCCTCTAGGACTGTTACACATGCTCCTTCAGGAAAGGCTGCCTAGGGCTTGTCTTTGACAAGTTGGAGCCATTTAGAAGATGGGCTGTCATATTGATTGGGGACTGGGGCACATAGAACTTTGCAGGGAGATCTTGACTCTGGCTCCTTCTCTCAGACCTCTGGGGAGTCTGCATCAACCTGCCTGGCTCATTCCAAAACTGGGCCTAATTAAACTAGGAATCCCTATAATTTCTCTCTCCACTTTTCATTTCCCTGTGTTGATAGCAGCAGCAAAAGAGAAAGAGCATGAGTAACTATCCCACTTTGGAGATGGCGAACTGCCAGAACCATTGATTTCCCAGGGTAAGTCACTCTGAGCATGGGTGGGTCTCTCAGGGCTCTAATCACACAAAGCCTTCCTTGGATTTCCCATGGGGAAGTTGATGGCAGTGAGGAGACCAGGGTGCATGTCCCAGATATAACTCAGCTGCTGTGTGACTTCAAGCAGATCTCTTCCCCTCTCTGAATCGTTCTCTCCATCTGCCCAGGCTCATTTCTGTGCTTCAGTTTCCTCATCTGAAAAATGGGGATAACAAGAGTATTTTGAAGATGAAATTTAAAGCACTTAACATAATGTCTAACATAATGTTAGTACCCTAAATATTTCTCCCTCTTCTCCCTCTCATTATTATCATTATAGTTATTATTACAAAGCAGGAATCCCTAAGGCCTCCTAATTCTAATACTCTAGCTTTATGATGTGAGCTCCTCCAGGAAGGCTACCTAGATTGTGGCTGGAGGCTGGAGGCTATAGTCTTACCCTTGACATATTTGTGCAGGTGGGATTCTTGTTACTTTTCAGGTAAAGCCTAGAAGATAGATGTATCCAGTTAATCAGGGGGAGACTCAGAGCCTTGCCTGTGCTTTGTTGAAACTGTTCTAACTCTGGAATGGAGGAGCAGAGCTCAGGTCTGGGTGGCTCCTATCTGACACACAATCATTCTGGGCTGCCCAGCTCTGGGAGCCCAGAGGTCTATTCTGTCCACTTACTGGACCCCGTTGCCTGACAGCTGTAAAATGTCACTCGGGCTTCCTCTAGAGAGTTGCTCTGTCTGTATTTCATAAGGCTCAGCCCATTCAGTAGGTTATAGTAGTCCATTCAAGCTAGGTGACAGCCTGCTTAGTTTCTTGTGCCTCCCCTGGGAATGAGAGTCAGAGAGTCAGATATCTGATTGCTGTAGGATGCTGACCACCCCAGCTCGCAATACTGAAATGTCTTGATGACTATTGCCACCCTCCTGCAGATCAACAGGGTCTTGAGTGGGGGCAAGAGGGAAGCTCATTGTCATTACCTCCTAAAGCTCATTGTAACCGCCCTCCTTTCTACTGCAAGTCCCCATGGCTCTAACCCCAGGACTTCTGTAGTCCCCCTTGGGAGTAGCATCTGTCTCTTAAATGGAACCCTGCTGCTGGCCTCACTCCCTGGAGTCCATCCACTTACTGGTCACCATGGAAGCTGAAATTCCACTCTGATCATTTCAGTCCCTACTCAAACAACCTTCAGTGACTCCCTATCACCCACAGAATAGAGTCCAAAGAATCTGGCATCCAAAGAAGGTGCCACAGAGATGCCTTCCCTCCAGCCACATGAAGGAATCTGGGTCCCTGAATACTTGCTTCATTTTCTGGTCTTGTTGCCACTTCTCACACTGCTCTCTTGGCACTGGATGTCCTTGTCTTATCTTCACTTGGCAAAATCCCACCCTGCATTTAAGACCCAGTTCAGCTGAAAGTGGCCACTCCTTCTTCTGCATTCCCATGCCACTAGGATAGTTTCCCTAAACCCCTCCCCCAGCTTGAAGTGCTCACTACAGCCTTCTAGAGACACTTGCAGTTCCTTGAAATTCCCATGTTCTTCCCTCTGCCCCGGCACTCTTCCCTTTGCACCTTCCCCTTTCCTTTGTCTTCAAATGCCTCTTGCAAGGGTCACTTTTAGGGTCATGCCTTGAGAAACTTGCGGTGACCCCTTCTCCCCACCTTCCATTCCTGCCTAGCACAGCTGGAAAGCCTTCTGGACCTCCCTTAGCAACCTCCCTTTTCCCCCCCCAGTTTTTGCAGCTGTCATGCAACTGTCTCTTGTCTGTCTGTCTGTCTGTCTGGAAGAACTTGTCTAGCAGAGCAAAGAGCTCATGGTGGGGAAGGAGCCTGCTCAGCCAGGTATGATTGGACAGTGAGGACCACAGAAACTCAGGAGGGGCAAGTGGCTTTGTCTCAGTGGGTGTTAGGATGCCAAGCCCTTTCCCTGCAGCATATATGGTTGGAAAAGGCCCTCCCACAACCCTCTCAACCAGTACTGATCACAGTGTGACAGCATAGGCGCCTGTCTCTCTTTTACCAGTGAGGAAGCTGGTGTTCCGGTAAGAACCCACCCAGTCAGTCAATAAGAGTTCATCAATCTGATCGATCTGATCACTGTGTACCAGGCACCTGTCAGGAGGGGGTGTGGGGGATACAGCAGTGGGCAGGACAGACCTCCGGTCCCTGCTCCCAGGATCCTCAAGGGAGAAAAGTTAAAGCCACTAATTTCAGTTGTTTAATTACAATTGTGATAAATTCTAAGAGAAATAATGAGGGGGTAGGGGATCACATAATGAGGGACTTGATTGAATCCCCACGTCTCATTCCTCCCCCACCCACTCCCCCAGCTGCCTCCTCCCTATACCTCGCACAGAGCAGAACTTAACCTCCACAATATTTACTGTCCTGCCTTGTTGACAGCCCTAATGGATTCTGCAGATTAAATAATCCCAGCCCAGCCTTGAACCATACCAGGACTGGCCCATCGAACAATGACAGAAGCCGCTCCCATCCTGGTTCTAACTGAATAATTTACTGTAAATCATCTACCATTTCCTTCTGAGCCCAAGCTGGCTTGTTCGCCAAATGGAGGTGAGCAAGGTCTGCCTCTAAGAAGAGGCGGGAGAGAAATGAGCTGTCCAAATGAGCAGTTGTCACAGCGGGCATTGAATTAAATCAGAGAAACTTAAGGCTTCAGGTTTGTCTTGTAAACTAGCCTCTTCTGGTGGGGGAGACATTGCTGAGAGCCCCAGAGAACCAAGGCTACATCCTTGAGGGTGAGATTTCCAATGAGTTAAGAAGCGCCTTGGGCAGGGTTGTGGGGTGGGGACAGAAGTGATGGAGCCTCCTCTTTCTCACTCACTCCTGCCTGTGTCCTTTCCACAGTTCTCACGGCCAAGGCAGCATCTCTGCCCTGAGACACATTTCTCAACTCCTCCTTCCACGAAGAACACTTCCTCTTTGAGGCTGCCATGTGCCAAGCACATGATTCTTTCCCTTCCCTTCCCTTCCCTTTTCCCTTTTCATTTCCCTTTCCCTTTATCCTTTCCTTTCCTTCCCTCTTCCCTTCCCTTCCCTTCCCTTCTCTTCCCTTTCCCTTTATCCCTCCCTTTCCTTTCCTTTCCTCTCCTTTCCTTTTTCCTTCTCTTCCTTTTTTCTTCTCTTTTTCCTTCCCTCTTCCCTTCCCTTTCCCTTCCTTTCCCATCTATTAGGGGCTTTTGCAAGTGATCGTATTTAACCCCTATGAAGCTCCTAGGAGGCAGGTATAATTGAGGTAACCTCATTCATGGGGGTTCATGATTTTCTCAAGGTTATGCACTAATCTGGTATAGAGTCAGTATTTGAATCCAGGTCTGTCAGATCCCAAAAACCAAGTTCTTTTTGCAACACCATTGAGGACAAACAGTGGGGAGCAAAGGGATTACCTTGAGTCCATTTTCTGACATGCTGTCAGGAGGCATCGTACTTGGAATTTCTGCTCACTAGGATGAACCCAGCATAGGGCTTAGGGAAGGGGGCTGCCAAGGCAGCCGGCTGCGGGAGCTTCTATGAGGGCTGCATTCTTGAAACAGGTCTCTCTGTAAAGCTAGTGACACTTAAGGCCTTAGCTGGGATTGTGGTTTCCTCATCTCTGATTCCTTTAGGGCCCACAGCTGTTCACATGACTCTCACAAAAGGAACCAAGAAATGAGGGACAGAAGAGGTGTGCCCACTATCCACGCCCCTCTTCCTTCCTCCGTTTGAGTGGAGTGTTGGCGATCTGCTTCATTTTTCTAAGGACTGTTCTTCTGTCCTCTGGCTGTGTCATAGAGGGCCAGCACCAGACGAAGCTGGAGGACTCCCAGTCAGGGAGGTGGGAGCAAAAGGAGGCACTTGGTGTGAAGGAAGAGAGCTGGAGGGCTAAGTGTGGTTGTGACCTTGGAAGGGAGTCTGGCTTCCGGTTAGCAAATGCAAACACCTGTCATTTGTTGTCTCTTGTCGTCATCCTTCCATCTGCTCCAGGACCTCCCCTCGAAATCCTAAAGCCTGGACCCTAGTCCTCTGTGTGACCCTGAGCAATGCACACACCACCACTGAATTTCAGAGTCTCATCTGTAATGGGCATGATGATCGTATAAAATGAGTTAATACTATATGAGGCATTTAGAACAGTGCTTGGCTCATGGCATGCACTCAATAAATGCTAGCCATTATTATTATTAGAGACATTTTAAAAATATCAGCTGGGTTAAACTCTTGGTACTTCCTATCTTACCTTCCAGATGTTCTCTCTTACCTGTGCCCCATTGCCAGTGCCTCTGAGTGGTGGCTCCTCTGTGAGCTAGTCTGATTCACAATCCTGGCTTCTACCACGCAGGTCATCATGTAGGATCCTGGGCCCAGGCTCACACTGAGCAAGATGTGCTTTCAGGCATCGAGGAGCCTTGTCCCACTGGGGGAAAGAGGCAGGCATAAATAATACAGTCAGTAGACAGGGCAGGAATGGAAATGCAACCCACACATCCCCACGAGGCTTCCCCTGCCCCTGGGAAAACTTGCAACCTCAGGAACCAAGGTTTTGTTTGCTGGATGTCTCCACTGGCACAACTGCTGGGAGGCCAGGGGTGAAATGGATGAACAAGGACATCTCACCGGGGCATTTTAACGAAATCAAGATATACCAGGTTTACTGTCGTGTTCCCCTCTGCTAGGAGCCCACGGTCCCTAATGAAAAGGAAGCCGATTGTCTGGGCCTGATTTGTTCCTCCTGGGCTCTGGCTGGCTTCTGCCTGAGGGGCTCACAGATCAGCAATTAGGAATCTGTTCTAGGATTTCAGGGTCACTGCTGTGTTTCTAGAATCTATCTCTTAGAAATTCAGGTCATTCTCTTGCATCCAGGTTTCTGCTCATGACAGCTCTCCCTTTGTCTGGGGGCATCAGATACAACTTGATCGGATCCATAGCTCCCCCAATGCCAAGGACATGCTTCATCTCCTCACAGAACCCTGACTAGATCACCCTTTGAAGGGCCTTGGAGCCCATTAGTTTGAATCCCCCCTTCCCCGTTTGTACACTGTATCCCTTTCTGCTTTATGATGGAGTGGAGGTAAAATAAGATTTGCTTGCGCACTGCTGTCTGATGACGTCGTAGCATTCACTCTGCGAAGCTCGTATTTCCCATTGGGTTTCTTTGGTCCTGCGCATCAGAAGAGGAACAGTTACCTCCTTTTATTGTTTCTGGCTTTTTCTTGTGTGCCATCCTTTTCAGACTGCTGACTCACTGGGTCCCAAAAATACACTTTTTCAATCATGATCATAACACTAGAGATAACAATGGCGATACTGCCAATGTTGATGGGCGCTCATCAAGCACGATCAAAGCGTTCTGGGCTTTGTCTCATTTTCTGCGTCGCCTTCAGCATAACGGACCACAGGGCTAAGCGTACAGCAGACTCTCGGGGCATGAGAATAACAAAGGGCTACTGTTTATCACACTCTCACCCTGGCCTGACACTTGCAGAGTCCTTAAATCAGGTCACTGTTATCATATATAGCATTGACAATAGATACAATAGATAGTATTATTCTCAGTTACAGAGAAAGAACTCAGGCTCAGCATAAAGGTATTAAAAATGTATTCCACTCATCTTTTCAACAGATACATAGAATGCTGGCTGCATGGCTGGCCCTTGGGTTACGGGGCTTATAGGGTGGTGGGACCCGCAGACCAGGAAATAGGCAGTGGGAGTGAGTCTCCGCAATTACATAATGCCCTAGTTTATTCTGAGCTCCTGGCTCCCATACTTTCCGGATCGACTGTTTTCTTCTTTATTCCACACGTCATAAAGGGTACATTATGTCCAGCGATATCACTGTTAATTAAAGTCCTCCTCCGTTCTTTTCTCATAAGGGTCATTTGTAATCATGGAGTAAGAGTTTACTTTTTCTGGATTCATTTTACCCTTCCTAGCTATTCTCTTCCCACAAGTTCATACTTGTGTTTTCTCAGAAAGTCTTGAAATCTGCTGTTCTTCAGCTCAGGGCATGCCAGATGATGGCCAGTCCTCTCCTGGGTTGCTCTACCCAGGCAAAATCAACAGAATCTCCTTTTTCCTTGGGGAGGGCTTCCTCCCTGGCTTAGAGAAGGAGGTGGCAGAGAGGGAGGAACAAGGAAAGGACAGGTGACAGGAGGAGTCCAACAGGTGGAAGGACACTCTTGTCTTGGTCCAATCTGTGAGACACAGGCAAACCAGGTAGGTCCTCAGTGCTGGGATTGGAGGCCCCTAGAACCTGGTTTACCATTATCAGTTAGGCTGCTTTTGGCTCTCTACCAGCACAATCTTCACTTAAACAACAAGAACTTTATTATCTTACATAATAGGCCTAGGGGTGGCCAGACTCCAGGGATCACTGATAGATTCAGTGGCTCAGGGATCAAGGACCCAGATTTATTATTCTCTGTGTGCCAACTTTATTCTCCCAGCTGGGTCCTCCCTTGATTGCAAGATGGTCTCCAGCAGCAATGAAGTGACGTCCTTCCTTGCTCAGGGCCAGCGGGACAGATACATCTCCTTGTGGTTTGCAGTTAGGAGAAAGAAAACTTTTTCTGGAAGCAATTCTGTCATGGCTCATTGGTCTGAATTGAGTCCCATGCCTATTCCTGAACCAGTTAGTAGCAGTTTGGGTGAAATTATATCATCTGATGTGGAATGGGTTTGGGGAAGCAACCACCATGCTCATTACAGAGTCACATTTCCCGGGCATAATCGAAGTAAATAACCCAGTGCTCTGATGGTTATGGAGAATTAGTGTGTAGAGTTTCCAGATTTAGCAAATAATACACAATGCCCATAAATGTGAATTCCAGATAAACCATAGATACTTTTTAAGTATAAGTACGTATCATGTAATATTTGCTGGTCTATGTGTCCCAATGTTTGGAACAAAGCGAGATGGGTCAGGCAAACATTTATAATGGGAGATAAAAGATTGTAGGGATTCCTAGTGAGCTTGGGACGTAGAACTAAGTCCTGCACTACTTGTGTGAAGACAGTGGAGTCTAAACTGGTTCAAAAAGAAGAGGGTGAGGGGGCCTTCCCTCTGCACCTGCCTTGGCTCCTTGTAGCCAGGAACTGGGAGAGAAAATCATTGCACCTCCTCTCTCAGGGCATCCCTTGACCTTGGCCTACTCTCCCTTTTTCCAGGGTCACGACCACTGTGGGAAGGCTTTGCTACAAATTGGGATCAACATGATGGCATTGCCTGGAGGCCGGCATCTGGACTCCATCCCTCTGCCCGGTCAGCGGTAAGTCCCGTCTCTTAGGGCCAGGCCTCTGGCTGAGGCCCAGCTCCAGGATCTTGAAGTTGCAGGTAGTCCCATCTCTCTGTGCACTGTCCTGGACAGGAAGCTTAAGGCAAGGTATTGGGGATGCCATGTTGACTCAGCAGAGCCTGATAGAACTGGACCCTGAGACATGGAGGAATCAGGCAGATCCAGTCCCTCAAGGAGCTGGAGTCTGTGATGCAGGCAGACAGTGAAACAAATGATTGAATGGGATGTTCTGCCAAGATAGGAGATCCCAGAGGAGGCTCCCAATCCCACCTGGGTCAGGAGGCTGGAGTCCTTGGGGGCCCTCGGGGTTATGGAAGCCTCTCTCAGAGTCTCTTGAAAGGGACAGCCTACTCTTAAGTGTCCTCTCCTTCTCCCAGAGCACCAGGGAAGGAACAGAGCACAGAGCTTATCCTTGGGGATATTTATTGTCCTGAGTTGGGTTGGAGGTGAGAGATGGGGAGGAGGAGGAGGAATCCACTGAGCATAAGTTGAAGCCCAGATGATGAGGTGGGAAGGAGAGACGGGGGCACCAGAGGTGACTTCACACGCTGAAAGACCTGGGGACCTGGCTGGTCCTGAAGGTCAGAACCAGAACCAAAGGGGAAAGTACCAGAACAATGAATCTGTGGTGACCAGCTGTCCCAGTTGCCCCAGGACTGTCCTGATTTTGGCCCTGAAAGATTTGTGATTTTGGAAATGCTTCAGTCGTGGGAAGACCAGGCTCTTTCCTCTCTCATGCAGGTTTGATCACGGAGGACCTGTGCAACTGAGTGTTCAAGGCTTCCATCTTGCTTTTCTTTTCTTCTTCTTTTTTTTTTCTGAAACATTTTTATGGGGCCATTTTGAGGTAACAGAATCCAAGTAGCCCTTGTAAGACTGTTAAGTCACTGTTGTGTTGTTTGGTTTTGTTTTGTAGGTTTTGTTTTGCCTATCACAGGCATCATGGATATCTGAGCTCTATTCTGTCCTTAACCACATCCCACCTGAGTTATCATCATTCATTTCTACATTGCTTGGGTTTTGAGTATATTTCTAAGTGTGTGTTGCTTTTAAAATCAGAAAAAAATGTTGACTATTTGCTGAAAGTCTACTAGTACTGGGTTAACCTTTATGAGGTCATCTGTCTGCTCCCCCAAAGTCATCATGACAGCAAGGCTTATGGGTATGACATATAGCTTGTGTGTGCCATTTAGAATAGAAAACCCTGTTAGAGACATAGCTGGGAATTTTCTGTGCAGCCTGATGCTGAGAATAAGAGATCCAATGGGGGCCCAGATATCTTTCCACACGGTATGCCTTAGGCCGAGCTCAGAGATTGTGAGAGGCAGACCCGTTGGGATCCATATGTGTTGGAAGAGCTAATGGCCTTTCACGGGGTGCGCAGTGGCCATTCAGCTTTGAACTCACGGCAGCCTGGTTTCAAAGGCAGGGTCTACCTCTTATGACTGTGTGGCCTTGTGCAAGTTCTCACACTCCATCAGCCCCTCGGTTCCGGTTCTCTCATGTATGAAATGGGGATAAAAATAGTATCTACTTCATAGGGTTCATGTGTGAACGGAAGGAATTAGTGGGTACAAAGTGTCTGTAGTGCAGGGAACGCTACATAGGGGGCGCTCTTGTTTATTGAGTGCCTGCTGACTTCGGAGGTCCACCGTGGCTCTCAGGGCAGTCTTCTAGAAATCCCTTCCTGGACCCCTCTTGGCCAGTGATCTCACTAAGAAAGTAAGAATCACCCACAGACACTCCCAGTATTTTAAACCAGGAGGAAGTGGAACTGTTTTAGATGTAGTGGAATCGTAGTCTTCCTGGCTCCTGTCCAGACCAGGCAGTAGGTTGGTACCTACATACCAGATGGGTGGTGTGTTGGTTCAGAAGCACCTGGGGACTTCCCAGGTGCAATCTGAAACCAGCCTCTGTAAGCAGATGGCAGGAAGAGACCAAAGACAGAGACAGACCACTCCAGACTGGTGGGCAGCAGGTTTAGCAGGCAAGGGAACTTACATATGGAGCTTGTCTTCATTGGTAGCAAGACATGGATTTTGCACCTGCCACCAAATCTTAAAAGTTTATACGGAGGCCTTAAGTGGGTTCAGTTGAGTATACCATCCAGATGGTCTCAGCATCTCATCGCTATCTCAAGGTTGTATCCCTGGGGCAGCCTCTGGGAGTGGGGAAGGCAAATGGAATGCACATTCCAAGGATGGGATGGGTGGGGGGAGCTTCTGATGGCCGGGGTCCTGCGCACGGGTCAACTGGCGCCATGTCCTTTTGACGACTTCACCCAACACAATAGGGCTTTAGGACCCTTCCTCTGAGCCTTGTGGGTCCTGGGATGGTCCACCAGTCCCTGTGCTGGGGTAGGGGAAGCTGCTCTCACAGGGCAGGTTAGGACAATGGTTAAGGACCAGGACAGTCTCAACTTAGTTCTTGGTTCTGTTGCCTATTAGATGTGACCTGGGGCTTCAGTTTCTTCATGTATAAAAAGAGGATATTTACACTTACATCACTGAGTTGTAAAGAGAATTAAAGATAATATGTACAAAGCACCTGCCTAAACACGGGAACAGCCCCATCAGTGTTAAGCTCTCCAGATGAGGACTGGGTCCCTGGGGTAACAAATTGGGGCAAAGGTAGATGAGACCCTGGCACCTTTTCTGCCTTGGGGAACCTCTCCCCCCAACCCGCCTCACTTCCAATCTCCTCAGAAATTTTAAGAATACAGAAATTTAAATTACATGACAATGACTTAGAAATTGGATTTCTCTTCTTTTGGAGGCAGGCTAGGGTTTCTGGTTGATACTGCACACACACGCACCTTGGGAGGAAGGTCCTGGACTAACGTGACCCTGAGAGTTCTGGCTGGCCACAAAGCTGCAACCTGAGAAGAGGTTTGCTTAGAAAGTCTTCAGCCCTAAAGTTCTGATGGGGCGGGGTGGGGGAGGGGCAGAGAGAAGGTGCTAGTTCCTTTAGTATATTCAGAGCCTGGCCTGGCCAGAATATTGGGGGAATGTGATCCCCGGGCCTAGCAGCCTATTAATTTCATGTGTTTTGGGGGCAGGTGCATGGACCATGTTCCCAAAGAAGGCTTATGTGTATTCACAGGATGTCCGGGGGGTTAATTTACCCAACCCAGTCTGCACTGTGGACAGATAATAGCACTACCTCTTCTTTCCTCTTGTTCCAAGCTCTAGAGGCCTCAAGAGTGAGGAATATCACCACAGTTATTGTCCCCACATACATAATTAATGCTGGATAATTGACTTCTCTCTGCTGTGTTCTGCTGAAACTGAATTTCACTCTAAAGTGCCATTGTTCACTTCAATGTGCAAAATAAATCAATATTGTCGAGTTGCATGGGATCAGCCAGCAGCTTGGGTGACTCCTATGTAGTAGGCCTTTGGTATTTGAGACCCTTAGGAATAAATAGCACCGGGGCACCTGGGTGGCTCAGTGGTTTAAGCCTCTGCCTTTGGCTCGGGTCATGATCTCAGGATCCTGGGATCGAGCCCCACATCGGACTTTCTGCTCAGCGGGGAGCCTGCTTCCCCCTCTCTCTCTCTCTGCCTGCCTCTCTGCCTACTTGTGATCTCTGTCTGTCAAATAAATAAATAAAATCTAAAAAAAAAAAAAAAAAGGAATAAATAGCACCAAAAAAAGACCTATCTCCCCGGCATGGACTCTGGGGAGATGATAGAGGGCAGGGCACCCCAGTGTGCCACGTCAGGGGCTGGGATCGCATGCTGAATTGGTGTGGGCAATAGGAGAGGGAGGGTCAGGGTTCTCAACTTCAACTTCATCTGAAGCTCTTGGAAAGCTTTCAGATTTAAAATTAATGAACAAGCCAAAGAACAAAACCCTACTGTTGGAAACATTAATGTGGGCCTAAGGGTTTGCAAGCATACAGGCCTTGGAATCAGACTTGGACTCAAGTCCCAATGCTCCTCCCTACCAGCCGTGTGACCTTGGCTCCCTCCCAAACCTGCCTGTCAGATAGCGCAACTGTGAGCTGGTTATTATCTCTATTTTGTGAATGATGGGACAGGTTGGGTTCTCTGGGAAGCAGCCTTTGGGATGGAGTTGAGAGTTCAGGGTGGTTAATAGGGAGTGCCTTTGGGTCCAAGCCCTGGGGAAAGAAGAGGACAGAAGCAGGACCAGGGGAGGGAGAAGATGGGCTGAATGATTTCAGCTACCCTCACAAGGAGCTTTGGAATCAGAGTTTTGTGCATTGGCCAGGGTGACCACAGCCTTCATTCATGCCCCACTTGATACGTGTTTCAAGTGGGCAGCGGTGGACAAGGCACGACCTTAGGTGAGGTGGCTTTGAGACAGTCCGAGGACCTGATGGCTGGAGGCTGTTAGTTAATGATACTCCCAGCAGCTGGAGGCAACAAGTCCTTCCTTAAAGGGGAATCCGAGCAGCATATACATGTGCCCCACGAGGAAACGGAGGCTTGCCCAAGGTCAGAGCTTATAAGGAGCAGACCTTAGACAGATCTTTCCAGATGATGCTTGAGCCCGAGTGCTAGCCAGTACCCTAACCAGTCTCTTTCCCACAGTCTTCTTGGGGGCATCACACAAACAAACCACTCACACATTATTTCAGATGGTCGTACTCATTAGCCTTCTACAAATTTTACTACATGTTCATCTTGAATGCAGATCATGGGCCTTGTATGATGCTTGTGTGCTTAAGGACATGTTGGTGACAGAATTGGACATGGTCCCTTCCCTCGTGGAACTCACTGATTTAGCTCTTGACCTGATCAGGCCTGCATGTATACAAGGATACAGCCGGGGTCTTTGGTTTGGGACCACTCACTGTCAGTGACTCACTTTCTCACCTTCTTTCTGTTCAGCCTGGAGTCTGAGACGATGGGATGGGGGCTGCTGCCCCTAATGGCACACAGCCTCCCGGATGGCCTGGCCTGTTGGCAAGGAGCCGTCCAGCTTCTGAGCCACTGGGGGCCACCGCAGGCCTGCCTGTCTCCGAATAGATAATGGCTTGCATGTGTGCACCCCTGGGCTGTGGCTGGTTTTCTGCTGCTGGCCTGTTTTCTATGCCTGTGGTGAAATGTGCAGACTGTAATTGTCAATGGGATAATTGGATATTTTCTTCTCTTGTTTAAACACAGAGGAAGGCCAATCAAAATTAGAATCGAATTCCCTCACTTCTCTCATCTCCCAAGAGAAATCCACAGAAACGCAGGCATGACCTTGAGAAGGCAGAGGGACAATGATTCAATAGCTATTTTTAGGAAGAGAGATTGGGTTTAAACTCCCATAAAGTGCCGGGAACTGGGCTCAGAGAATAATCAAATGTTAGTGCTGGAAATTTCCTCAGATCCCACCCATCATGATGGTGGGGAAACTGAGGCTCGGAGAAGTGAATGGAGCTCTCAAAATACTCTTCAGACCCCCACCTGCCCATTTGTGAAGTCCTGCCTTTTCTGAGCTGTTTCTTAAGCTGTTTCTGGAAGTGCTGTGTCCTAGTCCCGGTGGAATTCTCATGTGGCAGTGATCTGTAGTAGACCCTGATTTCATTCATTCACTCATTCATTCAAATGAGATTTACTTTGGGCTAAGAATTTACTTTGGGCAAGGCCCTGGGTGGTAGGGTGATGATTTATGTAAATGTCATCACCCTACTCAATGACAAATGTCCATGTCTTGAGGGCTGAATTATATTCTGATTCATAGCTATGCTCCCGTAATTAGAATGCACACAGGAGGAGCTCAATAAGTGGTTGTTGAATGAATAAATATTTAATAGATGTTTGATGAATGAAGGACAAATGGCTGAGGAGTCTCAGGTGAGTGTGAGAAGTTAAATTAAATGGCTTGGATTTTGTTCCTTTCCCCAACACACTCCTGTCTCCAGCAAACTACTCTCATTCTTCTTGGTAGAAAGTTGCTGCTTGGAGGGAAAGAGTAAGCTAGTTTTATCTTGATTAATTTAAATCCTCTTTCTGAGTGGAAGCCAAAGATTTAATTGGCTGATGGAGTCAGAGAGCTGGAGAGACACTTTTTTTTCTTCTAAAGAAAAGTAATTCAGAAATATTTTTAGTCTTTGGTTTTATGTTTACTGGAAAAAAGTCTGCAATTTCATCATTAAATCTCTTGCAGGAAAACACACTGCAGTGGGGAGTACGGACTAGAAACTAGAGGCTTCCCTTCCTCCTTCCCTCCCTCCCTTCCTCCTCTCCTTCCTTCCTCCCCTCCCTCCTCTCTTCCCAGCCCTGGCCTGCACTAACCTGCTGTGTGTCACTGGACAGTCCTTCTTCCTCTCTGAGCTTGAGTTTCTTCTTCTGAAGACGAGGAAGTAGGCTAAAGCTTCCCCAGGGACCCTTCTAGTTCTAACATGCTAAGAGTTTGTGAATGAGTTTTGGATAGTCTGTCCCCTTTTCTGGATAAAAATATCACACTTTAGTGCCTAGGGCTGGGAAAGCAATCCCACTGACCAAAACAAGGTCTTCTCATTCCTTCCTGTGACATGCACAAAGAGGTCTAGTGTTTGCCTTGAAGCTGGGATGGAAACTGTAAGGCCTACTAGCATGGGAGCCCTTCCAGCATCTGAGGGTATGCCTTGTTCAGATTTTATGGAAGTCCCTTGGTGTAACCAGGAGAAATGTTCTATAGGGGAATAGGTGCCCTGCTTTGGTGGGATAGAAGACGGATAAATCCATGACCCCTAGCACTCAAACGTGCTTTGTAATTTGACATCCTTGCTTTTGACTCCACCTCTATGCCTCTGGTTGTTCTTAGGACTTGCCATGTTCCCAGTATGTGGTTCCATGCCTTCATTCCTTTGTATAGGCTATTTCTCCCATCAGATTCCCCATCGTCTTCCAACTCTGGTTCCTCTCCTGAAGAACTCAGCAGCCCTCTTCTGGTGTTGGCCTGGTAGCTTTCTCAGATATCATAGCTTGGACTAAACATCCCTTCTTCCACTTGTCAATGCCTGTGATGTGCCAGGTGCCACGCTGGGTGGAGGGAATGTGTCACTGTGCAAGGTCCTGCACTCCCGGAGATCCTCCTCCCACTGCCTCCCTCTTAAATTGCAAGCACTCTAGCCTAGTGCTGGCACAATGGGATGCTCGGTAAAGTTTGGAGGCCATTACCAAGTGTTCTTGGCATAGTGGAGTGGTTTTTGTTGTTGTTGTTTTGTTTTGTTTTTACAGAAAACACTCCACACAACGGGTAGAACAGGGTAGGGCAGAGGAATCCAAATTTCGGACTTCGAAGGAATAAAGTTCCATTCTAAGTGAATAGAGATTAAAATGAATCAATGAGGGTGTCGGCATATATTTCCATAAACTGTTGACCCCCAGTGTTTTGGGGAAGCACTGGATGCTAGGCCATTTGAAGTAGCTGGGGAAGAGGACTCTGGTACGAGCAGCTGGGGGTCAGGGCGTGGGTCTGCTGAGCTGGGAAGAATTGTTCCCTTTGGCATCTGAAGGGTCAGGAACAGTGACCTTTCCCCAGTGATGGGCTTTGATGACTGAAGGGGACAATCCAAGAGACAGAAGCAGAGGCAGGACAAGGAGGGATAGGAGGGGACCCCTTTGCATCTGAAGTCCCGAGCGGGTCACTTCCCCCTTTGTTTGCATGGTCTCCCTGGCTTCCCTCCTCTGATAGTCCTTCTGGTGCAAACAGAGGTATGTGAGGATGGGGCCAGTAGGCCACAGTTCAGTCTTGAATTCAAACAACACACATCCGATTCTTTCCCGGAAAGAAATGGGGTAAGGGTTTGAAAAATGACTGGACACGCCATAGTCTTTGATGATGGTAAGTTTTAAAAAGGTGTTGCTATGTCATGGAAGGGCATTCTACCATAGTAGAGAGGGCACTGGCTGTGCATCTGAGGGTGTGAATATCAGCTCAGTTGCTGAAGACTTTCCAGAGCAGCCACATCATAGCAAGGCTCTGGCCTCAGAGGGCCTGCATCCTTATTTCTATGTATTTCTACTTATCCACTGTGTAACCTTGGCCAAGTCACTTAACCTACCGAATTTCGGTTATGTGGACCTCATGGGATTATTTTGAAGGTTAAGTGAACAATTAAGATTGAATCAAGCCCTTAGCACAGAGCCCAGAATGTGATAAACACTTGATCCATTCAGCTTTATTACCACTATTAGCAGTGAGGTCTTAGACAAGTCATGTCATACTTCTGAGCCCCTTTCTACACCCATAAAATGGGGATGGTGATCTCCAACGTCAGTGTGCTGCTAGGGGCTGAAGGAAAGAGCACTTGGTATACAGAAGGCGCTCTATTGTTGATAAGCCTCCCTGCTTGCTGGATGGGTACTTAATTCCCCCTGACTTTAGAAACAGGTTAGGGGCCCCATTGTTTCATACTGTAATTTCTTGGTATGAGACTACACTCTTCTCTTCCCCTATTCCAACTCCACCCTGGATAATTCCAGCTTCAAAAAAAATCATCCTACCAGTACCCTGGTATATTGAGATGATTGTGGTTACGTCTGGCTTTGTGTTTGTAATCTGCCAGACTACAGAAAACCCAGATTTTAGGCTTTGGTCACATTCTTCCAGATGTCCAGGAAAGCTGCCATCAGAGAACAAGGAGGTTACTCAGGGAGCAGGCATCTGCTTGTCTCCGGGCCTCTCTGGTGAGAACTGGGCGGGCTCCTGGGAGTCCCATTCACTGTCTGCTGATGGCTTCCCTGCTCTCCAGGGGTGGGGATCATCTTGACAGTGTCAGGCTCAGATTCCAGTTCGTGCTGGAGACTGAGAAAATCCAATCCCAGTCCTGGGCCCTGGCCCCTGGCTCCTCAGGCTCCTTGGCCAGAGACCCTACCCTGTCCTGACTGTGGTGGTTTTCCACCATGAAGGGAATGTGACTTGCTGCCAGCCCATCTGCTTTGACCTCAATTTTCAATTCCCTTCTTCTGTGAGTAATCAGATCAGTCGTTTGGACGTGCAAAGGAAAGAGGTCGTGTGTAGGGAAATGGCAGCTCAAAGTTTATGGCTGAGGATGGTCAAATCACCGGGAGCTGCGAGGTTCAGGGCCAGCAGGCAGTCCCCACTGCACGGCGAGAGCTGCCCCGTGTAGCCAGACTTTCTGTGTTGGGGTCAGTCAGCAAATCCAATAGGAGAGGTGGAGCCCAGAGAGCGGAGAGCTAATGACAGAGAGTCAGGCGAGCTATGCAATTATGGGATGCTGAGCACTAATGCAGTCCAAACCTTAATGAGTCGCGGTCCCTAGACTCCAAAATTGAGAAGAGCAGCTTATTATGTGGCGGCATGGTGGCCGTGGCTGGGAGGGGACCGACTTGTGGCGGGGCCATGCCGGGTTCACTGGGCCTAGTCTCTTCCCTGAAAAAGCTTGGGGTGTCCTTGATAGACCTCTGTCTAGGCCTGGGCCCCCCATCTGCTGGGGCCTTGTGTACCCCACTTGTTATCATGCCTCGCCCTAGAACAAGCAAAATGAGAACTAGCTCTTCCCTGTGTGGGTTTTCTATCTCACCCAGGCTAGACACCCAGGAGCCAGGCCTGTCCCTTTCCCTCCTTCACCCTCACATCCTCTCCTCTCCCTCCCAGACCAGTCACTTCCTCTCCCATGTCACTCACTGCCAAGTTCAGGCTTCCATCCTCTCTCTGCTTTATGCCCACCAGCTCCCGGTAGGTCAGCCTCTTGTACTTAACCTTGCTTTGATCCAGTTTCTACTAACTCTCTGAACAATGATAGCATTGCCCTGTTCTACAGCGTTTTTGTGGCTCCAAATTATCTTTAAGATTAAACCCAAATTACTAATCAAGTCAGGGTCTTTGATCACCTGGCCTCTATCTCTCCCTTTAGGTCCTTCCTCAGCCACTCATGCGGAGCCCCCCAACCCCCATGCTTGAGTCCGGTGAGAATCCTTGGTGTATTTCTATTTTTAGGCCTCTAGGCTTTTCCATGTTTGTGCGGAGGTCTTTTTGCCCTCACCATCCTGGCCAGCTCCTCTTCTCTAAGAACCGGGGCAAATGTCACTTCCTTTGTATATATATTCCCAGGCCAAGTCAGGCCCTCTGTCTCCTGTGGCCCTCAGCCATCCTGCTCACAGCTTCTTGATGGCTTCATGATGGCAGTCTGATGTTTAGTTGATAGGAGCGGAGACACAGACTGGGTCTGAGTAATGGCTCTACCACTTAACTCACCATGTGGCCTCTTCTGACAGAAGTCTCCTCATCTATAAATGGGGACAATAATAGTTTTCTCTTTTAGATTGCAGGGGTGGGGAGAGGGTGGATTAAAAGAGATAATACATAGAGAGGGCTTACAACACTGCCCTGCTCGGTGCATGTTAGCTGCTGTTGGATTTACCACTGGAGTGGATTCCTGGTATTTTCTTGCCTGTTTGGGGTCTTAGCTGAGCTCTGTACTTTCTGGAATTTTCTCCTGGTTGGTTTTGCCCTCAGCTCCTAGGACAGGCTGGTGAGCAGGTACACAGAAAGCTCTGCAACATCAGGGCCTCAGGCCTGGCCCCAGCACACACTGGTTGTGGGACCTGATGGGACAGTTAACTTCTGGCCTCTGCTCGTAGGGGCCCTTTTGGAGGGCAGTTCCGCATGTGGAGACCCAAGGTGAAGAATCTTTCGTCCTCAGAGTCTGCCCACAACTGGGGTATAGAGAACCTTGACCAGAGCCTGAGGCTTGGGTGTGGTAGAGGAAAGGGGTCCTAGGAGTTGGGGATGGGAGGCTTTTGCTTCTATGGAGTCTTGGCCACAGTGTATACCAGGTCTTGAAAACCCACTAGTGGTGACTTATCTACTGACAACTGCATTTTCCAGAACTATCCAGAGGTACCAGGATGGCAATGGACACATTCAATATGTGAATTCTCCTAAATGTTCCACTTCAGCAAATGAAAAGACTCTCCTTAAAGGAAGGAGAACAGAATGGGAAAGACAAAGCCTTTTCAGTCTATCCATCAGGTCCTGTGGGAGAGCCCTGAAGGTGGAGGGCAGCCTAACGCTGACCCTGTGTGTGTGAGAATGCATTTGTAATTTTTATCTGACAGTGCTAAACATGCCATTTGGACAGGGCAGGGCCAGAAGCAGCACTTAAGCATGTGGGGTCTGGAGTGTGATGGGCTGAGTTCAGAGTCAAACTCTGCCCCTTACGAGCTGGGGGATGTCAGATAGTTCACTTTCCCTCTCCAAACTTCAGCTTCTTTAACTGTAAGCTCGAGGCAGTGGGATTGCCCTCCTTGTAGGGTCATTCTGAGACACAGATAAGGTAATATCCATGAGCCATCCGTGTGAGGGCTGGCATGAAGCCCAACCTCTATAAAGGTTGGCAGTGATGATTTGGGGTTTCATCTTGCCCCTCACCCTGAGCCACCGAGGCTGCATTACAGTGCTGGTTAATATTATTCCCATTGGATTCCTAGCTCAGTCCCATAGACACCGAACCTCCTCAGCGCACCAGGTCCTGGGCTGGGTGCCATGTTGGGAGCTCGTGACAGACGTGAGCCCTGCCCTTGGGTCCAGTGGACGAAGCAGATATCAATCCAGTAGTGAAACAATCGAGGTTAGCGTCCCAGCAGGGGAAAGACAGGGTCCTACAGACTCATGGGACACCTGGGACATAAGCTCCCCTCGGAGTCAGAGCACCCTATTTCAACAGAGACGTTCAGACAAGATTTCACGGGTGTATGGGCATCGGCAGGGTGGAGAGGAGATGGGGAGAGGGGGGCCAGCCTGTGCAAAGGCTGGAAGGGCCGGAAGTGACGGCAGAGGGACTGAAAGAGCTCCACGTGGCTGGGACAGAAGTTGGGAGTGAGGGGGACGGCAGGTCAGGGATGTGACTCTGGGGAGGCGAGTGTCGTGCGCACAAGCCTGCAGCTATGAAGAGGCAGAGGTGGGAAGGGGGCCTGGGGGATGGTGTGTCATCAGGTGTTTTTGCTGTCATTACCGTCATCCCGGCTCTCCTACGTAGGCTGGTAGTGCCGAGAGACACGCATGGAGCCTTTTAAGAGGTTAAGAATGAGTCATTCCTTAGTTAATGAAAGGCCAGGGAATGTTAATCAGCATCCCCCTCTCCCCGGGGCACATCTAAAATGCCTGAGTTTGACAGAGCTAACAAGATGGGCTCTGAGTCATCGGAGAGTGGGCAGCTGTCAAATGAACATATTGGTTTATTGGATTGGAAACAGTTACCTGGAGCCAAATTCTTGTTCCTTGGCTTTCTGAAACAAAAACACACACCACTGGGGTCCTGGACAGACCGGGGGGTGGTGAGGATATGGGCTTTGGAGTTAGCAGAACTGGAGGGATGTCTAGGCTCTGCCATTGACCTCTCTGAGCCTTGGTTTGCCCTCCTCTGTAAAATGGGGATACTAAATAGCATTTCTGTGAATCCAAACGGGGATTATATGTGCAAGCACTTGATACGTGCTTGGCTTGTGCAAGGTACTCAGCGTTTCCTTTATAGCATGCTTGGAACGATGCTAGGTTCTTTTAAAAATTGATTTTTTAGAGTGGTCCGACAGAGGATTAGCTTTCTCCCACCACGTTATACTGGACACTTTAATGACAGAGAATGCTGTGGGACGCATATATCCAAGTGGGTAGGGTAAATTATGAAAGTGGGGGCTTCTGGAAAACAGTCTGAAAACTCTTCCCAGTGCGACAGCATGGAGCAGAGGTTGTGCCCCAGAGATGGCCGAGGATACAGAGATCACACAGGGAAAGAGACCAACCCCAGCATAATAGGTGGGTACAAGAACCATTTTGCACAGTCCGCTGTAGGAGAGAAAGCCTCCTTCCTAGTTCTGGGATTGCCCACATGGGTCAGTTACAAGTTAGCAACAGAACTTCTGTGAGCTGCCCAACACCGCATGTCATGAAGGCTCGACACGGGCCGTGTGAATTTGGAGAAGTTCGGGCTGGAGTGTTGCAAAGTCCCAGGGCACAGAAAGGCCAGGGCCAGTGCAGCTCAGCGTGGGCTTCTGGGTGGATCAGAAGCAGGGCAATGTAAACACGGGAAGATTCAAACAAGATCAGAGAAGCAACATTTCCTCTAGCCCAAAGTGGCTGGGGCCTCACCAGGACCTTAGTGAGGAGGGGTTAGAAGTTAATATCATAACCACACTGTAAATTATTTATAGCTTGTTGCATAAATAATTGTACTTAAATTAACTGTTTAGTAAACAGTTTACAATTCACTGCATAGTGAGGTTAAGTCACTGTATATGAATCTGTGTGTTGTTTTTACAAAGCCCTTAGTGAGAGAGAGCCTTCCAGGTTGGGCCGTAGAGAGGTATAGGGGCTAGGTGGACCCAGCTGACATCTGGTGACAAGATTCCTTCCATGCTTGGGAGGAATGCTTCTCTTGACGCAGGGGAAGCCTGGAGGGCCCACAGTGGCTCCCAAGGCCCCGCGTGATCTAGCCTAGAGCTGAGCTCATGTCCTATTCAATTCCCTTGCTCAAGCCACGTTGATCTCCCACCCTTTCTCAAACAAATCAGGCATACTCCCAAGGTGGGCCTTTGCACGCTCTGGTCCCTCTGCCTGCATGACTCTGTACCCATATGCCAACATGGTTGACTCTCCCACCACCTGGAAGCTTTCGTCCAGGCCTTACTTCTTCCGCGAGCCCGGCCATTAATTCATTTCAAATGGCAGTTCCCTCCCTGCCTCCTGCAGGAGCAATCTCATCCATACTTATTCTAACTCGGAGAGAAATGATCTGCTTTTTACATATTCTATCCTTTTTCATTCATTATTATTATTATATTTATTGCCCCCTGCTCTGGAGGAGAGGCAGAGATATGTTTGTTTTGCTCACCAGTGTGTCCCAAGCAGCTAGACCCGTTCCCGCACATAAGTGAGCACCTAGGAAATGTGCACTGAGCGTTCAGGGTGGGATTTGTGGGAGTGTGTGGGCCACACGCCCCATGTGGATGCTGGGAGCCCTGGGTGGTTCTGAAATGAGGTGCTACGTGAGGACAGTCCAGAGAGAGGGACTGGACCCCAAGGAAGAAATGGGCCCACTGCGCTCAACATGCCTCAGACTGAGCCGTCTTCTGAACAGGTTTCTCCCGTTGGTCTTGTGCTCAAGTGAAAAATCGGGGGTTCTCTTTGTCCCTTTCATTCATCATCTGTGTGCATCAGCGTCCAGGATCCAAGATCAAGGACCATCTCCAACGACTGTCCTCCAACATCGTGGCGCTGGTGTTGCTTCCTTCTCACCTCACACTCGAAAGTCATTTTGGCTGAATATAAGGTTTTTGGCTCACATTTTATTTCTCTGAGTATATTAAATAAGTTACTCTACTTTTTTTCTAGTATGAAATGTTGCTATCACAAAACAAACAAACTGATGATAGCATCATTTTTTTTAATCCCTTACAAGTAACATGCACTTATTTCTAAATGCACAAAGGATTTCCTTTCTTTCTTTTTAAAAATCTAATAATCTTGTGCTCGCTTTGGCAGCACATCTACTAAAATTGGAATGATACAGAGATTAGCACGGCCCCTGCACAAGGATGACATGCAAATTCGTGAAGCCTTCCATATTTAAAAAAATAAATAAATAGAAGTCTAGTAATCTTACTAAAATATGTCTTGTATGTTTGTTTTCATGTACAGAGTATGCCTTTTCAATATGTAACAATATGAATATGTAACACTATGAAACAACATATTTTTTCCCAAGAACGTTTTCCCAGCTCATAGCTTTTCATATGCATTTTGTTGTGTGTTTTGGGTTCCTCCCTAGGGAACTCTCTTTCTCTTTTTTTTTCAAGTAGCCTCCACACCCAGCATGGAGCCCAAGGCAGGGCTTGAACTCATGACCCTGAGATCAAGACCTGAGCTGAAATCAGGAGTTGGATGCCCAGCCGACTGAGCCACACAGGCACCTCTCTTGGGAACTCTTATTGTATGTATGTTCCATCTTTTTTGCCCATCCTTAAACTTCATCACTTTCTTGCAAACCTGTTTTTATCTTTCTTCATTTTTTAAAAAATTTAAAACCTTTTTTTTTGTTTTTGCATTTGATTTTCTTAAGGCATTATCCCACATTTTCTTCTTGTTTAATCTGTTTTGAAGATGACATTTCCTGTTTATGTCTAATTCTTTTCTTAAGATATCTCTTTTCTGAGGTTTTGTGCTTCTCTTTCACAACTTACATCGTTTTTAAAAATTTTAAGTTCATTTTGAACTAGTATATTACATTCCCTTCTGTTTTGTGAGACCATTTTCCTGGTATTTTCTCATTGTAGGGATACTATTTTGTTATTTATTCTCTTTTTTAAATGATTATGTGTGGAATGAGAGTTCAGTATTTTTGTGCTGCTTATTTTTACATGAAATTAGTTTTCATGAACTTTTAGAGGGAAGCAGGGCTCAGGAAGGCAGTTCTAAATTCATACAGCTCCATCCTTGTTTTTGTGTAAGGTTCAACGTCATGTGATCTGCTTTCTGAGAGTTCCAGCTCTGCTTCCACCCCTTCCATGGACCTCTCACCTTTGTCTCTGAGGTCCCAGTCCTGCTCAATTCTGATCGTGCTTCCAGAAGTTTCTTCTCCACATGGCAGTTTGTTAGAGAAGGGACTCCTGCTAGGTTAGTTTTTAGAATTCTTGGTAGGTGCCTTGCACACACTTGATCATGGAGAGGCACGTCCCCTCCTAGTTTCAGCAACTATTGAATGGTCATACTGTGATTTCCAATAAATACCCAGTGACTATGGGGGGGGGTCCCCCTCCCTCATATTCCTCAGACACCACCCCATTGCTCCCTCCTCCTTCCTCTTGGACAGATGATGTCCAGCAGGTCTTGTAGCTTTAAGTGGTCGATCCCACCTGCTTGTATTTTGAGTTTTATGGGGATATTTTATCATCTAGTTTTGTTGTAAATTTTATCCATAAGGTTTCGGTTTCATTATCTTTGTTGTTCTGCCGGTTTTTCACCTGGGAATTTAGAGCAATTTAAAAACTGCTGTCACGACGGCCATCTTCCCAGAGTTTTCCTTATTTCTCTACTTCGAAGTAATTAAATTTCTTATGATACAGCTGCTTTAGTTGAAACTTCTCTAATAACAACTGACATGTATAATACTTCCTGTCAGGCATTATTCTAAGCAAGTAGATATACATATTTGCATAAATGCATATGTATGTATATGTATATACTCTCTTCACTTAATCATCCCAAAAAACCTGGGGGCTGGGTAGTATTTTCATTTCTTTTCTACCAACGAGGACACTGAAGCACAGAGAGATTCAATAACTTGCCCAAAGTTATGCAGGTGGCAAGTGGCAGATGTGGGATTTAATCTAGGCAATCCAGCTCCCGAGTTCACGCTCTGTTGGGAACAGTGATACCCCACAAAAGCCACATAATGCCTAGGAGACCCAGTGGTGTGCCCGGCTCTGATGGTGGCACCATGGTGCCTAGAAGACACAGCAGCAAGAGAAGAAGTGGTGACTGTGATCAGCATGAGATATTTAGTGGAGGAGGACAGCGGGAGAGCCCCTGGAAGGAAGGGTCGCCGTGCCAGTGGGCCTGACAGGACCTGGCAGGCAGGGTAATCCCAGTGTAAGGGTGCTAAAGGAATTAAAGATGACAGATTTGGGGGAGGATCTACACTTGACCTTTGAACGATGCAGGGGTTAGGGGCACCCACCCCCCCAACACAGTGGAAAATCCACATGTCACCCTTGACTCCAAAACTTAACTACTAATAGCTTACTACTGATCGGAAGCCTGACTGATACCATAAAGTCAACTAACACATCATTTCTGTGTTACATATGTCCTGTACTGTATTCTTACCAAGTAAACTGGAGAAAAGAAAACGTTACTGAGAAAATCATAAAGAAGAGAAAATATGTCTACAGTACTGCACTATCCACCTATAAGTGGACCCGTGCAGTCCAAACCTGCATTGTTCAAGGGTCAGCTGTATATGTGATGAACTCTGGGGACTCCTGGATAATGCTTGAGGTGTGTGGCGCATGGTGTTGGGATGAGAAAGAGGTTGGGTTACATTTACTTATGTCTGTCTCTCCCCTAGATGGGGTGAGTGTCCTGAGGGCAGGGACCAGCACAGAGTGTGTGTGCTCAACATCGATAGTGCTTCAGTGAATCAGGTCAAGTAGGGGTTGTCTGATAGGCATGGCTTCAATGTTTTAAGCCTTATTGAACTGAGTGAAGATATTTTGTGTTTGTTACAGGTGTCCTATGGGGACAGCACTTCCCATAGGAGCTAAGATCTCTCTTTAGCCACTCCCTACCCCCCCCCACCCAACCCTGGGCTTGAGTGTCCATATCCATACTTTACCATTTTCCTAGAAGTTCTGAGAATTGGGACAGTGGTTGCAAAGGGCCCAAGCTTTATGGCTTAGTGGAATCAAGGAATGTTTGTAGAATGACTTGTACAAAAGGTTTCTCTGATTCTACTGATACCTGGTCACGTGTTTCTATTTAACACAGAAGTTTTTATTATGATGTCTTTTGTGGAATGGAGTTACTTACCCAGCTCTTAAACTTGAACCACGCTGCAGGGAACTCACCTACACTTTGTCTGACATGCCGGCCAGAGATCGAAACCAAATCTCCTGAAGTGTAATTCAGAACAGAGGATTGCGTGAGTTCAAGGGTTTCCCATGTGTCAGGCCAGAGCACTCATGCTTATCTTGTAACACCCCTACAAGCCCAGAAAATATTTCCAGCTGGCATGGCAGGGCTTACAATCCATGCTTCCTAGGCAATTTCTGATTTACTTGATCGCTTAAATATTTACTGATCCCGACCATGTGTCAGGCCTTGTGCTGAGTGCTGGTGATGCTGAGGGAGGTCAATGCCTGCCTTTGAGGATATCTCGAAGTTGGTGGAAGAGAGAAACAGGTGGAGAAACTGTAGAGTATGGTCAGTAGGTAAACAGTCTTTGGAATCGGGTTGCCTGCAGGGAGTCCTGGCTCTCTTAAGTCATATAAGTCTTCTGTACCTGTGTATTTTCATCTGTGAAATGGAGACAAGGAAAGTGTGTACTTAATCAGGATATTCTGAGAATAAAATAATGTGTGATAATTATATAACCCTTGGGGTACTATAAGGGTCCAATAAATATTAATTATTATTCCTGATGGGTTTTGTCTATTTTCCCTTTTCCTCTGCTTTCAGAACTGCTTTTCATCCAATTCCCTATTTTTTTTAAATGCCAAACACAGTGCTTGCTTCGGCAGCACATATACTAAATGCCAAACACAATTATATTGTAATCTCAATGGTTTAGTTGTAATTTGGGCAGCTTGGGTGCAAAGCATACTGGGTAAAATCAGGCTGGGTGGGAGACAGATACATGCCTTGAGCAGCCAACCCATTTTTCCCCTCCAGCTTTGATGGGTCAGAACTTCTTGAAGTCCTCCCAGCCCTCCTGGAGTTGGCCCTGGACCTAAGGGGGCTGCGCCTACTTGATGGGGCCTGAGGCCTAGTCACTGAATGAGGTTAAGAGGAGGCGGGGGTCTCTGCGCTTCCTAACCTACCCAGTTTATTCTTCTCAGTATGCTTGTTTGCTCCTTAGTGGGGAAAGAGGAGGTATCTCTTCAAACAATCTCTAGAAATGGAAGTTATTTTAAGCTCATTCTTAAAGAAAACCAGATTCTGCTTTCCCGAAGGCACCCCCGTCTGTCCTCGCCTCTGCGGCTGTCACCCTGGAAGGCCGCTCCGGCAGTTGGGCAGGCCGGGAGTGGGTTTGGCCTGGAAGCAGCAGCTGCATCTCTAGAGCTGGGTTCCCGGTCCGCCCTGTACCCCAGAGCTTTAGGCAGAGCCAGGGGCTCCCAGCTTTCCTTCTTCCTCCCGTTGCTCATAAGCAGCCCCAGAACTCTTTGCTTGGGAAAATTGTCCTTCCTGTCTCCCTGTGTCAGGCTGTCTCATCTTGCTCTTTGCTCCTTGATGTGTTTTTGTTTTTTTTTTTTTAAAGGTTATTAGAGTGGGAAGCAGTAAAGCAAAGAGGTTAAGAGGTTAAGAGTGAAAGAGACCAAAGTTTTAATGTCAATGCTACTACCTTCTACCTGGGTGAATTACCTCTCTCATCCTGGCTTCCTCATCTGTAAAATGGGGATAATAATACTACTAACGCAGACACTTGTCTTGAGGGGTAAATTAAACGATTCGTGTAAAGCACTTAGCACAGGGCTCAACATGTGGCATGTGCTCAGAAACTTCTAGCCATTGTGATGGTAATTATTGTAGGTGCTGAAGCATTCCATGGGGGACACACAGCAAAGAGAACTAACATTTTTGAGCATTTCTTTAGGCCATGCAATGTCCTAAGTCCTTCACGTTCACCATTTAATATAATTCTTTCATCTCTGAAATTACTACCTTTATTTTCAGATAAAGAAATTGAGGCTCAGAGAGGTTAAGAAACTTACTAAAGAGACTAATCTATGTTGTTAAAAAGTCAGGATACTGGATATCCTCGTTGGGGAGTGACCAAAAGGGGGTGCCAGGGAGACTACCGGGATACGGGCAATGTTTCAAAACTGGTTCCTGGACACATGAGTGTGTCGACCTTATGAAAATTCATCAGACTGCAGCTTGATATTATAATTTGTTCACCTTCATGTGCATATGTTATTTCAATACAAATTTCAGAAAAAGGGGGAAAAAGCAGCAATAGCTTTCCTTCAGCCACACAGATTGTAAGTTGCAGAGCCAGCCCTTCACGCCCCCACATGCAAAGGTACAAGCCTTCTTGGTCTGGGCCTATAGTAGCTTTTCGTAGGCTTCCTTACACAGTGGGCTGTTTCATCCCCAGGAAGCTTGGGTTCAAAGCCTGTTCAGGCAACTAAGGAGAGAGCAGGATCATCAGAGAGGCGTCTGAGGGCCTGACTCTGCCCAAGGGGGCCTCCCTGGGCAGGTCCAGGAGGCCTGCCTGGAACCAGCCATTGGTGGGCTCCAGGGCAGATCATAGGACCAACTGGAAGACGAAGCCAACTAGGCTTCCCACATTCCTTTCGTCTGAGAGAACAACTTATGTCCTTTGGCCCAACCAGGTACCCTCTTTCCTTCCACTTCCAGGTTTTTTGAGGGAGCTTCCACTCCTGGCTCCTTAGCTACTAGGTTCCTCCTACATGTCCACTGGAGCTTGGATTGCTCCAGTGGAGGATGATACATTCTCTAGGTTTTCCTCCCATGAGGCTCATGACACAAAGCCGGAGAGACAGCCAGTTCCAGCCTGGGCTCCTATTTGGGGAAGAGGCAATGGAAATGCAATTCTTCCTGTGGATAATGGAGTAAGGAACCCTCAGCTCTGTTAGCTGGATTCTACCTCTCTCCCCGGAACCCCATTTCTTCAAAGAAACATTCAAACTTTAAAATAGTTTTAGATTTACAGAAAGTTGCAAAGATAGTACAGATGGCCCCTGTATGCTACCCACATACCCAATTACCTTGATCGTTAGCGTCCCCTGTGAGCATGGTACATTTGTTACAACCGAGGAACCATCATTAGTCTGTTGCATTAACTAAACTCCAGACTTTATTTGGCTTTTACTAGTTTTCCATGAGGGTTCTTTTCTGTTTCAGGATTCCATCCAGGAGATCCTGCTGTAGTCAGTCATCATGTCTCCCTTGTCTCCCGTTGCCGCTGATAGTTTCTCAGCGTGACCTTGTTGGTGAGGACACTGGCACTTGTGAGGAGTATTGATTAGGTATTCTGTAGAATGTCCCTTAGCTGATCCCTGAGGCCCTTCGCATGATTAGACTAAAGTTCGGTGTTTGGGAGAAGAAAGTCCTGCGCGGGGCACCTGGGTGGCTCAGTGGGTTAAGCCGCTGCCTTCAGCTCAGGTCATGATCTCAGGGTCCTGGGATCGAGTCCCGCATCGGGCTCTCTGCTCAGCGGGGAGCCTGCTTCCCCCTTCCTCTCTCTCTGCCTGCCTCTCTGCCTACTTGTGATCTCTCTCTGTCAAATAAATAA